>NC_091295.1:36262689-36365189 GCF_038502225.1 Cherax quadricarinatus | reverse complement strand
TCAAGCACTTTGTAAGAAGGTACAAGGTATCGTGGGTGTCCAGATTGCCTATTCGTTGTTCCATTCTCCTTAACTCTTCCAATTTCTTCCTGAGAATTGTGTCAATGGCATTGCTTCCCAGAGGTGCTCCTAGCAAGACACTATTTGTGGGGGCAATGACTGCTGCTCCTGGTAGTTTTGATCTCACTGCATTTATCACTCGTTGACTGACTGACAGATGATTTCACATTTGGATGGATTCAGGATGAGACCCATTTCCTGTCCCCATGTCATTACCTGTGTAAGGTCATGTAGGAGGGACTCCTTTGTACCTGTTAGTGTGCCATCATCTAGGAACCAGATGTTTAGCTCGCTGGTCAGTCTGACTGTGATTTCCCTAACTGCTATACAGAAGAGAAATGGTGCAAGAGGATCTCCTTGTTGGACACCCTCCGATGATGTGATTTCATGCTCTCCAAAGAGAAGCAGTGATTCCTTGCTATACCCTGCTGAAACAAAAGGGAACAGACCAGGGAAATGTTCTTGTACTGCTGCTAATACCACGTCTCTTTTCAGGAGATTGAACACATTCTTGAAATCTAAATTTACCACTGCATTGTCCTCAGGCAGGTTGTTGATATACGCCCTTGTTGCATGAACCGCTGCTTCACTTCCTTGAGAGACCCCAAAGCCAAGCTGGTTTGGTTGAAGCATCATGGCTGCCTGTGCACGAATACTTCCGACAGCAGCTTTGGATACGAGGCGGCATAACGTGTTGCCTACTGCAAATGGCCAAATTCCTCCATCCTTCTTTTTATGTGCACATAGTGTTGCACCAAAAAAGAAAGGTCTAATTTCATCAGGAATCAGACCAGCCAAGGAATTGTTGACGAACCTTGTGATCTCTGAAAGCAGTGTCTCTGCAATTTCCCCAATAACTGGATTAACCATTTCCTTTAAATGCTGTGGCCTTATTCCAGTGTAACCCCCAGCAGAGCCAGATGGGAACGACATTATTGCTTTGTAAATGTCTGAGTCTTCCACAATCAATGGTTCCATAGTGGGGACAGAGGTGTTGGAACTGTTGGTGCCACTGGTTTCCCTGGCAGGGTGCTTTCCTCTAAGTGCTTCAGCCGTGTCAGCATCCCTGGGAGCAACTGTATCTTCACTGGTAATAATTCTGATTGCCCCCACTGTGTTGCCCTCTTCAATTTTCTTGCTCATCTGGACTCTGACTTTTTCACTGTCAGTAGAGTGAGTGGGGGGGTTCTGCCTCTCCCTTTTTTGTGTTGACGGGGAAGGTGAATGAGGTTATCAACTCTAGGAAAATCTCTTAAGGATTTAATTATCATTGAGGCTAGCCTCTTTCCCCTTCTTTCCGGCACAGCTAAGCAGACATTGCCAAAAAGTAGCAAGTTGTGCCATGCCTTGATGGTTGGTGGAGCATTTAAGATAGTGGAACCATCGTTTACTTTTTTCAGGAGGTCTGTAAGTTTCCCAGCTGCGTATGGACGGGCTGCTTTGGGAATATGTGTGAGTGTCCTCGTACCTGTTGCTTTAATTGCTTCCAAGAGATTGTCTGATGAGATGAAATCTGTTGGAGTGGGTTCAGGTGCCTGAGGTGGCTCTGGATCATCACTTTCCACAGGAGGACATCCTGAACCAGGGCAACTACCGTGTTTGCGGAGGAAACCATTAGAGTTGAGACAACGAAGCTGTAAGCATGACCGACACTTGGCTCTCCTAGTATTGCCAGCCGTGCCATTTCCCTGGCTGCTTGCTTCCTCCTGGTTGGCATCCATCTGCTAGACTAGACAATAGGAGTGGAATATGACATGCTGGGTGGGTATGGTGCGTGGAAGGTAGTGAACTTGACCGTGGTGGCCTGGTATAGTTTGAGGGGCTGGGAGGGGAAGGGGAAAACTTCCCCTGGGAATTAGGTGGGGGAGGCGCAGGTTGTTTAGTGGGGTTATCCCGGGGAGTACAATACACATGGACTTGCACTCTATATATTGTTCACACTGTCTTACAATACACATAACTTTATTTGTTTCCCATATATATATATATATATATATATATATATATATATATATATATATATATATATATATGTGTGTGTGTGTGTGTGTGTGTGTGTGTGTGTGTGTGTGTGTGTGTGTGTGTGTGTGTGTGTGTAATGTGTGTGTGTGTGTATATGTCGTGCCGAATATGTAAAACTGGTCAATTAGCAAGAACTCATTTAAAATTAAGTCCTTTCTAAAATTTTCTCTCATACGTTTAAAGATATATTTTTTTCATTAATGTTGATGTAAAAATTTATAATTTTGCACCAAAAGGAACTTAGAAAACTTACCTAACCTTATTATAACAAGCGCAATTTATTTTAGCCTAACCCAACTAAATATATTTTAGATTTCTTTACAATAATTTAATACTAAACAAACACAGTGAAATATATTTTTTTCGTTAGGTTCAGAATAATTTTGGCGAAATTATTGCATACACAAATTTTCACTTGTCCTATATGGCAAGATGAGCGTTGCTGTTTAAGCCAAGATCACAAGTTCTGCCTATTCGGCACGACATATATATATATATATATATATATATATAGGCAGAACTTGCCATCTTGGCTTAAATAGCAACGCTCATCTTGCCATATATGCAATAATTTCGCCAAAATCATTCTGAACCTAACGACAAAAATATATTTCACTGTGTTTATTTAGTATTAAATTATTGTAAACAAATCTAAAATATATTTCGTTGGGTTAGGCTAAAATAAATTGTTTTTGTTATAATAAGGTTAGGTAAGTTTTCTAAGTTCCTTTTGGTGCAAAATTATAAATTTTTACATCAACAATAATGAAAAAAATATATCTTTAAACGTATAAGAGAAAATTTTAGAGAAGACTTAATTTTAAATGAGTTCTTGCTAATTGACCAGTTTTACATATTCGGCACGACATATATATATATATATATATATATATATATATATATATATATATATATATATAATTTATATATATATAATTTATATATATATATAATTTATATATATATATAATTTATATATATATATATATATATATATATATATATATATTTATATATATATATATATATATATATATATATGTATATATATATATATATATATATATATATATATATGTGTGTGTGTGTGTGTGTGTGTGTACTCACCTAGTTGAGGTTGCGGGGGTCGAGTGTGTGTGTGTGTGTGTGTGTGTATCGTGCCGAATAGGTAAAACTGGTCAGTTAGGAAGAACTCACTTAAAATTAAGTCCTCTCTAAAATGTTCTCTTATGCATTTAAAGATATATTTTTATATTTATGATAATATAAAAATGTATGATTTTATACCAAAAGAGCCTTAGGAAACTTACCTAACCTTATTGTAACAAGCGCAATTTAATTTAGCCTAATTCAACTAAATATATTTTATATAAGTTTATATTAATAATAAACAAATACAATGAAATATATTTTTTCGTTAGGTTCAGAATAATTTTTGCGAAATTATTGCATACACAAATTTTCGCTTGTCTTATTTGGCAAGAAGTGAGTTGCTATTTAAGCCAGTCATCACAAGTTTTACCTAGTAAAAGGACACAAGTGCAACTAATGCGACATTAGCTGCACTTGTGTCCTTTTTCCTAACATATTGTCGGTAATTCTACCCTCATTATTATATACATACACGTGTGTGTGTGTGTGTGTGTGTGTGTGTGTGTGTGTGTGTGTGTGTGTGTGTGTGTGTGTGTGTGTGTGTGTGTGTGTGTGTGTGTGTGTGTGTGTAATGACGAATTTTATGTACATAAATTTGGTAGCACGCACTATTTTTCCTTGCTCCGTGGACACTGACGTTGAGGGGGGTAATAAACACGGAGCCTCAGTAGTTAACTTTCATCTTTCACTCTATAAAGACTTCTGAAAACATTTCTTTGGAGCTCATGAGCTTATTTTGCTTCGGTCAGTCTACTTATTTGATGATCATACCCCCAGTAGAACGTACACAAGAAAGATGAATCATAATTTATACTTGGACATTTCTGTAGGGATTCGCTCTGTATTTCTTCACCGAAATCACTCCATACGAAAACAGACGGTGCAAGATACCTTCAGTGAAGAACAGGGGTGCATTAATTACATGGTACTGTAAGATTTAACTTAAAAAGTGTAAATGGACCAAGACTCGCCACTCTCCCTTTACATATAAGGGGATTTATAAGCAGATTCCTGGCTGACTTCCAGTGACGGGTAGGTTCAAATTAGCTCCTGATCAGCCTGGCTGTGATGCTTAGGTAGGGCTGCGTGTGGCCAGTACTGACAGCTTGAGTGGCCAGCTGTCCACCAGCAGGCCTAGTTTGGGACCGGGCCGCGGGAGCAGTGACCCTTTAAGTCATCCACAAGTATCTGCTAAGTCTCCCGCTCTCATAAAAAGACTTGACATGTGTAGATTCAAAACCAGTCTCTAGTATTTTCTAGGTATAAATTATAATGTATTTCTGCCACCTGCATTATAAGGAATACAATTTAGAAACTTCTAGCGTTCCCAATGTGTGTTTGAACCGATACGAGCAGTGATAGTTCTCTGTACATTCTCCAGAACTTCTGTTTCGCCTGTCTTGAAAGAGGGTTGTTAGTGTCAGGTAATATTCCAGCCTAGAGCGGTGAAACAAGTTAAAAATAATTATCAGTGGCCTAGAAATAATTTCTTCGAGCAGTGATAATAGCAAATCTTGAAATTATAACCGTATTTATTATTGAAGGTATAATGCAAATAATTATTTGAGCTGTAGTCTGCCACTCAAGGTATATGATGGTCACATCTTCCAGGTCGTATTCCATGTCCAGTCTTCTCACTCCCTTCCACATTATCATTACTTTGCAGTTATCAGCATTATATTCAAGTAGTCATCCTCGTATTAACTTTTCCATTATATGTGTTATTTTGGAGTCTATGTATCTATGTCCTCTCTGAGTGCCTCATTAATTTCCTTATTAATTTCCATCGTCCGCAAAGTGGTATGTATGATTCATTGCTTGTTGCAGGTCATTTCTGTATATCAGGAACAGCAGGTGTGTGTGTGTGTGTGTGTGTGTGTGTGTGTGTGTGTGTGTGTGTGTGTGTGTGTGTGTGTGTGTGTGTGTGTGTGTGTGTGTGTGTTGTATGTTCTTGCCTATGTGTTTGTCTGGTTCTTTACTTGTCTGCCTGTCTGCGCATGTCATACTTTGAATGTGTCACATCTTCATCAAAATCAAACGTGAACTACAAGCAGAGAAATTGAGCATACATGTTGGCGAACTAGAGGAACTGTCTCCTCACAAGCAACACTGTGAATTAAATAAACACGTCGTTGACTTTAAAGCTCCCAGCACCAAAGTCGCAAAACATGACACAAATAATTTATGTGACGTTGGGTAGGGGTGTGTCAGGGAGACAGAAGCAGACACAGAGAAGAGGGTGAGAGAGGAGGAGGAGGAGGAGAGTAGATAGAGGACAGAAAGAGAAAGGAGTATCACTCACCTAAGGTGGAATTGTAACATAGGGCTAAATTAAGTCTTAGGAAACTTCAACCAAGGCTGTAATGACCTGGAGAATTTAGACCTCCTTCCCCTTCATTCCCACGAGTGCCCAGAGACACGGAACACGCTGCTTGACTCTGTAAAGCAAAGCATCTTAAAGTAACAGATTCGGTGAGATTGTTGGAGAGGCAGTGATGGACCTAGTGTTATTCTCCGGTAATTTATCAAGAGAAATTGAATACTAAGAGCCTGTGTAAGCTGCTGGAGAAGGATAAAAGAAACATACTGGTTCAACACTTAGAAAACTAAACCTCTAGTAGATTAATAATATGAACTTAGAAATCCTAAGCCGTGCTTAACAAACCTTTAAGAAATATTTGTCAGACTGACAGAGAGCAGATAGAGAAAAAAAATTATTGTACTTAATATTCTTGGGCTGTGAGAATGTGTTTAATACGACATTAAGGATATTAAGTATAACTGGAGAAGCAAGCTGGGGAACAGGAAAGTTATTTGCATACATTAAGAAACACTTGATCGATAGGGAGTTAAAATAAGAGATGAATGGTGAAGATGGGACAGTGAAACTAGTTTAGCGCCCTAAGGATTCGTACTAGGCCCTATATTAAGTATTTCAAATATCTTAACAAAAGGATTAAGCTCCAACATATCCTAGCTTTCAGATGATGACAGTGAAAAATATAACAGTGAAACTGGCAAAAGGAGAAAGATTGTAAACAATAACTTTTGGTGGAAAAACAGCCAAGGAAGATTTAGGAATAACCATTGTCCCACGTCTGTACCCTGAAGCACAGGCAAGCACAATATGAGTAGCAATATAGGCTAATCTTAGGTATGTGAATGATATTCAGAAGCCTAGATGAAGATATGTTCAAGATATTCCTCACTTGATATATGAGATCACTACTTGAATATGCAGCACCACTGTAGAAACCTCCCATAAGTTAACACATGCCAAAGTTAACAAGGTCTAAATAAGAGCTTAAATACTGGTGCCAGAGGTAAAAAAAAAAAGAACTATGAGGAGAGACTGAGATCTAGGTCTGCTATTGCTAGAAGTATTAAGAATAAGAGGGAATGTAATCCCTACGTTCAGAATATTCCGAGGTATGGCCAGGATAAAAATAAGTAAACTTTTTACCAGAGAAGAAACTATAACAAGGAGACATAAGTGGAAACTACTCAAAAATGAGCCACAGGTATATACAAAAACACTTTTCAAGTGATATGATCAGTGGAATAATGCAAACAGACTCCAAGAAATATGCATAATTCCATAAACAAGGTGGATAAAGACAAGCTATTTACCAGAAGTTTATACAAGAGGAAACAGATGAAAGTCTTGAGTGCGCAGTAGAGCTATAGAAACGTCAGGAAAAATTTCTTAATTTTGATCTACCGTATTATCCTATTAAGTGCTCCGCTGTGCCGCTGTCATGAGATGATTCCCATGAGAAATGTGAGTCTCTTAAACAGCTGTATTTGCTAAGTGGTCAAATTCTTAAAAACTCCCTGGGGGACGAGTGGTGTTAAGTGGTGTAAGGTCGCAGTACTTGGCACAAACATTGGTCACTACACACATCCATGAATGGTCATGGACAAGTGTTGAGAAAACTCACTACTATTTAGCAGTGTTAAGAACTTCCTATTTAATGCACATTACTGTGGTGTGTATCAGCCATACTACTAATAACACCTTTCCTCATTCATGCAGCCTCCTTCCATCCTCCCAACCTCTCTCTCTCTCTTATCTCCGCCCACCTTCTCATCATTCCCTTTCTCTCCTTTTCTCCCACACAAACTCCTTTACTCCCTTCCCTTATACCTCTCACCATTATCACATTCTGACTCTTAACATTTATCATGCGGTGTCAGTCATCATCATAAGCAGCGTAGACGTGGCGATCATCAGAGTGGTGGTGGCACAACCCGCAACGGGACAGTGCACCACCTCCACACGGGACAACATCACCACACTGGACAACATCACCTCCACACGACATCACCTCCACACGGAACATCACCTCTACACTGGACAACATCACCTCCACACGGAACAACATCACCTCCACACTGGACAACATCACCTCCACACAGGACACCACCTCCACACAGGACAACATCACCTCCACACGGGACAACATCACCTCCTCACTGGACAACATCACCTCCACACTGGACAACATCACCTCCACACTGGACAACATCACCTCCACACTGGACAACATCACCTCCACACTGGACAACATCACCTCCACACTGGACAACATCACCTCCACACAGGACACCACCTCCACACAGGACACCACCTCCACACAGGACACCACCTCCACACAGGACAACATCACCTCCACACTGGACAACATCACCTCCACACGGGACAACATCACCTCCTCACTGGACAACATCACCTCCACACTGGACAACATCACCTCCACACTGGACAACATCACCTCCACACAGGACACCACCTCCACACAGGACACCACCTCCACACAGGACAACATCACCTCCACACGGGACAACATCACCTCCTCACTGGACAACATCACCTCCTCACTGGACAACATCACCTCCACACTGGACAACATCACCTCCACACAGGACATCACCTCCACACAGGGCATCACCTCAACACGGGACAGCATCACCTCCACACTGGACATCACCTCCACACTGGACATCACCTCCACACTGGACAACATCACCTCCACCCAGGACATCACCTCCACACAGGACAACATCGCATCCACACAGGACAACATCACCTCCACACTGGACATCACCTCCACACTGGACAACATCACCTCCACACAGGATATCACCTCCACACAGGACAACATCACCTCTGCACGGAACAACATCACCTCCACACTGGACAACATCACCTCCACACTGGACATCACCTCTACACAGGACATCACCTCCACACAGGACAACATCACCTCCACACTGGACAACATCACCTCCACACTGGACAGCATCATCTCCACACGGAACAACATCACCTCCACACTGGACAACATCATCCCCACACAGGACATCACCTCCACACTGGACAACATCACCTCCACACAGGACAACATCACCTCCACACGGGACAACATCACCTCCACACTGGACAACATCACTTCCACACGGGACAATATCACCTCCACACTGGACAACATCACCTCCACACAGGACAACATCACCTCCACACTGGACAACATCACCTCCACTCTAGACAACATCACCTCCACACAGGACATCACCTCCACACAGGACAACACCTCCACACGGAACAACATCACCTCCACACGGGACAACATCACCTCCACACTGGACAACATCACCTCCACACAGGACATCACCTCCACATGGGACATCACCTCCACACGGGACAACATCACCTCCACACGAGACATCACCTCCACACGGGACATCACCTCCACACGGGACAACACCTCCACTCTAGACAACATCACCTCCACACAGGACATCACCTCCACACAGGACATCACCTCCACACGGAACAACATCACCTCCACACCGGACAACATCACCTCCACACTGGACAATATCACCTCCACACAGGACAACATCATCTCCACACGGAACAACATCACCTCCACACGGGACAACATCACCTCCACACAGGACAACATCACCTCCACACGGGACATCACCTCCACACTGGTCAACATCACCTCCACACTGGACAACATCACCTCCACACAGGACATCACCTCCACACTGGACAATATCACCTCCACACAGGACAACATCACCTCCACACAGGACAACATCACCTCCACACGGAACAACATCACCTCCACACGGGACAACATCACCTCCACACAGGACAACATCACCTCCACACGGGACATCACCTCCACACTGGTCAACATCACCTCCACACTGGACAACATCACCTCCACACAGGACATCACCTCCACACTGGACATCACCTCCACACTGGACATCACCTCCACACGGGACATCACCTCCACACTGGACAACATCACCTCCACACAGGACATCACCTCCACACGGGACAATATCACCTCCACACTGGACAACATCACCTCCACACAGGACATCACCTCCACATGGGACATCACCTCCACACTGGACATCACCTCCACACAGGACAACATCACCTCCACACAGAACAACATCACCTCCACACAGAACAACATCACCTCCACACAGAACAACATCACCTCCACACAGAACAACATCACCTCCACACAGAACAACATCACCTCCACACAGAACAACATCACCTCCACACAGAACAACATCACCTCCACACAGAACAACATCACCTCCACACAGAACAACATCACCTCCACACAGAACAACATCACCTCCACACAGAACAACATCACCTCCACACAGAACAACATCACCTCCACACAGAACAACATCACCTCCACACAGAACAACATCACCTCCACACAGGACATCACCTCCACACAGGACAACATCACCTCCACACAGGACAACATCACCTCCACACAGGACATCACCTCCACACTAGACTGTCAGCATAGTTGCTGATCCCTGTGTTGTATAGCATATCAGTGTCATCCATGTGCTTTAGATAGGAGATCCCTAGGCCTGTGACTTTGTGTGACGTCACGGGATGCGCATGTGTACGTTCGTACCTCTGCCACTCTCTCAGTCGGCGTTAGACATAGACTAGGACAGGCTGAGGCTGGGCTCCAACTCCCATCATCACAGTCTGACAA
This sequence comes from Cherax quadricarinatus, assembly GCF_038502225.1. Classification (NCBI taxonomy): domain Eukaryota; kingdom Metazoa; phylum Arthropoda; class Malacostraca; order Decapoda; family Parastacidae; genus Cherax; species Cherax quadricarinatus. The sequence goes on along the minus strand of NC_091295.1, from coordinate 36,354,897 downwards.
TATATCGTTACTATCCAACAAGTGTGTCTACCTTCAACCCTCGATATCTCCATTTAAGAACCCCTACGATAAGGCAACATCACCTCCACACAGGACAACATCACCTCCACACAGGACATCACCTCCACACGGGACAACATCACCTCCACACTGGACAACATCACCTCCACACAGGACATCACCTCCACACGGGACAACATCACCTCCACACGGGACAACATCACCTCCACACGGGACAACATCACCTCCACACGGGACAACATCACCTCCACACGGGACAACATCACCTCCACACTGGACAACATCACCTCCACACAGGACATCACCTCCACACGGGACAACATCACCTCCACACTGGACAACATCACCTCCACACTGGACATCACCTCCACGCGGGACATCACCTCCACACGGGACAACATCACCTCCACACGGGACAACATCACCTCCACACGGGACAACATCACCTCCACACGGGACAACATCACCTCCACACGGGACAACATCACCTCCACACGGGACAACATCACCTCCACACGGGACAACATCACCTCCACACGGGACAACATCACCTCCACACTGCTTCTGGTGGTACTGAGACACGTGTATTTATATGGGACCCTCACTAACAATGCTTCACCCATACATTGAGCTTTATCAAGTCACAAGGAGATAAATCTGTTTAGGGAGGTTGAACCATTGTACAGCAGTGAATAGTGACGAGGTGAAGTTTTGTGGTAAAAGCTTCAGCTAAATTGTAGAAACCGTTGTTCTGGTTGTAGTTGGTGGAGATACTGCTTAACATTTTTTTTTATTTCTGCCTTTTGAAGCTAAATTTGGAATGAGGTATCTAAGCAGCATCATTCCTTACAGTACACTCCCAATGCTTCGAGGTGATCCTGATGGCTTCAGTGGGAGTGTTTATTCTTTCATTAACAGTCATCATAGTGGCACTGACCCACTGTCCCGAAATCGTAAAGATGATAGTACGTAACATGTCACAGTCTCGTCAGTGATGTATCAGCGACGTGGCCGACCTCTTGTGTTCTCGTCCCATCAAGCACTACGCAAAGTCTTGTACTAATCTGTCTCAATTACACACAGTGTTGTACCCTCAGTGAAGGACTTTTCTGTTATCACGGTGTGTGTGTGTGTGTGTGTGCGTGTGTGTGTGTGTGTGTGTGTGTGTGTGTGTGTGTGTGTGTGTGTGTGTGTGTGTGTGTGTGTGTGTGTGCTCACCTAATTGTACTCACCTAATTGTGGTTGCAGGGGTCGAGACTCAGCTCCTGGCCCCGACTCTTCACTGATCGCTACTAGGTCCTCTCCCTCTCTGCTTCCTGAGCTTTGTCATACCTCTTCTTAAAACTATGTATGGTTCCTGCCTCCACTACACTTGCTAGGCTATTCCACTTCCTGACGACTCTATGACTGAAGAAATACTTCCTCACGTCCCTGTGACTCGTCTGAGTCTTCAGCTTCCAGTTGTGACCCCTTGTTTCTGTGTCCCCTCTCTGGAACATCCTATCTCTGTCCACCTTGTCTATTCCCCGCAGTATCTTGTATGTCGTTATCATGTCTCCCCTGACCCTTCTGTCTTCCAGTGTCGTCAGTCCGATTTCCCTCAACCTTTCCTCGAACGACATTCCCCTGAGCTCTGGGACTAGCCTTGTTGCAAACCTTTGTACTTTCTCTAACTTCTTGACGTGCTTGACCAGGTGTGGGTTCCAGACTGGTGCTGCATACTCCAGTATGGGCCTAACATACACAGTGTACAGTGTCTTGAACGGTTCCTTATTAAGGTATCGGAACGTTATTCTCAGGTTTGCCAGGCGCCCGTATGCTGCAGCAGTTATTTGGTTGTGTGCCTCCGGTGACGTGCTCGGTGTTATGGTCACCCCAAGGTCTTTCTCCCTGAGTGAGGTCTGTAGTCTTTGTCCACCTAACCTATACTCTGTCTGCGGTCTTCTTTGCCCCTCCCCAATCTTCATGACTTTGCATTTGGCAGGGTTGAATTCGAGAAGCCAGTTTCTGGACCACATGTCCAGCCTGTCCAGGTCTCTTTGCAGTCCTGCCTCATCCCTCATCCGATTTAATTCTTCTCATTAGCTTCACATCATCTGCGAATAGGGACACTTCCGAGTCTATTCCTTCCATCATGTCGTTCGCATATATCAAAAATAGCACTGGTCCTAGAACTGACCCCTGTGGGACCCCGCTCGTCACAGGCGCCCACTGTGATACCTCTTCCCGTACCATGACTCGTTGTTGCCTCCCTGTCAGGTATTCCCTGATCCATTGCACTGCCCTCCCTGTTATATGCGCCTGATCCTCCAGCTTCTGCACTAATCTCTTGTGGGGAACTGTGTCAAAGGCCTTCCTGCAGTCTAGGAAAATGCAATCCACCCACCCCTCTCTCTTGTGTCTTACTTCTGTTACCTTGTCATAAAACTCCAGAAGGTTTGTGACACAGGATTTGCCTTCCATGAACCCATGCTGGTTTTCACTTATAATCTTGTTCTGTTCCAGGTGTTCCACCACTCTCCTCCTGATAATCTTCTCCATGACTTTGCATACAATACATGTCAGAGACACAGGTCTGTAGTTTAGTGCCTTGTTTCTGTTTCCTTTCTTAAATATGGGGACTACATTTGCTGTCTTCCATTTCTCAGGTAGTTGCCCAGTTTCAAGGGATGTGTTGAAGATTGTGGTTATGGGCACACACAGCATCTCTGCTCCTTCTCTAAGGACCCACGGGGAGATGTTGTCCAGTCCCATCGCCTTTGAGGTATCAAGGTCACTTAGTAGCTTCTGCACCTCCTCCTCGGTTGTTCGTATGTCATCCAACACTTGTTGGTATATTCCCTCTTGATGTTCCCTTGTGTGCTGCCTTCCCAGAGCCCTTCCTATCTCTACTATAAAAACTTCCTTAAATCTCCTGTTTAGCTTCTCACATACCTCCTGGTTATTTCTTGTGAGTTCTCCACCTTCTGTCCTCAGCCTGATCACCTGGTCTTTGACTGTTGTCTTCCTCCTGATGTGGCTATACAACAGTTTCGGGTCAGTCTTGATTTTCGATGCTGTGTTATTTTCATACTGTCGCTGGGCCTCCCTCCTTACCTGTGCATACTCGTTCCTGGCTCTGCGACTGATCTCCCTATTTTCATGTGTTCTCTGCCTTCTGTACTTTTTCCATTCTCTATTGCACTTTGTTTTTCCCTCCTTACACCGTCCGGTAAACCAGGGGCTCATTCTGGTCTTCCCATTGTTTCTGTTGCCCTTGGAAATAAACCTTTCCACTGCCTCCTTGCATTTTGTTGTTACATATTCCATCATTTCATTTACTGGCTTTCCTGCCAGTTTTCTGTCCCACGGAACCTCCTGCAGGAAGTTCCTCAACCCTATGTAGTACCCTCTTTTAAAGTCTGGCTTTTCCCATTCAGCTCCTGTTACTCTCTCCACTTGTAACTCTACTATGTATTCAAAGCACAGAACCACGTGGTCACTAGCTCCTAGGGGACTCTCATATGTGATGTCCTCAATGTCTGAACTGCCCAGGGTGAACACAAGGTCCAATCTTGCTGGTTCATCCTCCCCTCTCACTCTGGTAGTGTCCTTAACATGTTGGTGCATGAGATTTTCCAGCACCACATCCAACATCTTGGCTCTCCATGTTTCAGGACCCCCATGTGACTCCAGGTTTTTCCAGTCAATCTCCCTGTGGTTGAAATCCCCCATAACCAGCAACTTTGCTCTGCTGGAGTGAGCTCTTCTTGCCACCTCAGCAAGTGTGTCCACCATTGCTCTGTTGCTCTCTTCATGTTCCTCTCTTGGCCTCCTGCAGTTCTATGGTGGATTATACATCACTGCAATGACCACCTTGTGCTCCCCAGACTGAAGTGTACCTACTATGTAGTCCCTTTCTCCTGTCTCGTCTATGCCTCCCATTTTCTTGAATTTCCATCGGTTTTTTACGAGCAGAGCAACCCCTCCTCCCCCTCTGCCCCTTCTATCTTTCCTCATGATCTGGTATCCTGGTGGGAAGATTGCATCTGTTATTGTCTCTGTGAGTTTTGTTTCTGTAACTGCTATGATGTCTGGGGACTTCTCATTGATTCTTTCTTGCCATTCCTCATATTTATTCGTTAATCCATCCACATTTGTGCACCAAACCTTCAACTTCTGTTCTAATACTGTAACTGTGGTCCTGGGGAAATACTGGGGTTGGGAGAACAGGAGCCCTGGTGGGGGCCTGTGGGGGGTTGCAGTGGAGGTGGAGGAAGAGCTCCCATAGGGGGTTGCTGTAGGGGTAGGGTTCGTGGTGTGGGGAGGTGGGAACAGAGGGATCGGTGTGTGATGGTTGGTTTGGATTGTTCAGTTGCCTTGGGGGTGTCGTGGCTGGAGTCCTTCTGCAGGTGTTTCTGGGGGGTGTGCTTGCCCTTCCACCTGTGCCTGGGTTATTCTGCTCTTCTTTGTCATTTCCTCCCATTCCTCCTTTCGTTTTTGCACTCTCTCTTTCAGTATCATCCTTTCCTCCTGTGTTCTGTCTCGATCGAGGTACACACTCATGAACTCCTGTTTGCCTCTCAGCCATGCTTTCTCCTGCAGGATCATGGTTCAAGTTGATTCTGCCTTGAAAATTACTTTGAGAGGCCGTTTCCTTCTCTTTGTGAACCACCCGATTCTCGGAAAATTTGCCACCTGGGTCATGTCTCCCTCGCCTATCACCTTCATGATACCTTCAATCGCTTTTTTCTCCTCCTGCTTTCTTTCATCAAAAGTTTCCCCTTCAGCTTCGTCTAGCCCATAGACAAAAACTGATCTCTCCCTTTCCACCTCCCACTGTGACTCCCATTGCATCCTCTGAGGTGTTTTAGTTCCTTCCCGTGGAGTGTTCCTTCTTTCAGTCCCTTCCCTAGCTGTGGCCCCTATGCTCATTGGTTTGTCCTTCCTGCTCACCTGTTCCTGGCCCCCACAAGTGTCTGGTAAGGTCCCCCCTGCACATGTCCTAGTTCCTTCAATGTCTTCCAACCTCTCATTCTGTCCTAGCTTGTTCCCTGTCTTTGTTTTGGCCCCATGTGGGTTTGACAGGACCTGTGCATACAGTTTAGCTTCCATGCTTCCTTCAGACCCTTTGTCTGTGTCTGATGTAAACATTGCTGATGCTATTTCTGTATTATCTTTGTCTCTAGGCTGTTTCAGATTTCTCAGCTCTTCTAATCTCTGTATCTTGGCTTCTGCTACTGTGGCATGTTGCTCCCACCTTCTGCATTCTGCTGCTAACCTCTCCTTCATCTTCCTTGCAAGCTCATCTAGCCTCCTTCCCCAGTCTTCCTCCCTTTTTTTGAGCTCTGCCTCCCAATCCTCCCTCCCAGATTCGTGTGTGTGTGTGTGTATATATATATATATATATATATATATATATATATATATATATATATATATATATATATATATATATATATATATATATATATATATACTCTCCTAGTTGTACTCACCTAGTTGTGGTTGCAAGGGTCGATTCATACCTCCTGGCCCCGCCTCTTCACTGGCCGCTACTGGGTCACTCTCCCTGCACCATGAGCTTTATCATACACACACAGCATTAAAGCAGACCTCTGCTTAAAGCTGTGTGTGTGTGTGTGTGTGTGTGTGTACTCACCTATTTGTACTCACCTATTTGTGGTTGCAGGGGTCGAGTCTTAGCTCCTGGCCCCGCCTCTTCACCGGTTGCTACTGGGCCCTCTCCCCGCTCCATGAGCTTTATCAAACCTCGTCTTAAAACTGTGTATGGTTCCTGCCTCCACTACGTCATTTTCTAGGCTATTCCACTGCCTTACAACTCTATGACTGAAGAAATACTTCCTAATATCTCTCTGACTCATTTGTGTCTTCAACTTCCAATTGTGGCCTCTTGTTTCTGTGTCCCCTCCCTTGAACATCCTGTCTTTGTCCACCTTGTCTATTCCACGCAGTATTTTATATGTCGTTATCATGTTTCCCCTGACCCTCCTGTCCTCCAGTGTCGTCAGGCCGATTTCCCTTAATCTTTCTTCATAGGACATTCCCCTTAGCTCTGGAACTAACCTTGTCGCAAACCTTTGTACTTTCTCTAGTTTCTTGACGTGCTTTATCAAGTGCGGGTTCCAAACAGGTGCTGCATACTCTAGTATGGGCCTGACATACACGGTGTACAGTGTCTTGAACGATTCCTTACTAAGGTATCGGAATGCTGTTCTCAGGTTTGCCAGGCGCCCATATGCTACAGCAGTTATCTGATTGATGTGTGCTTCCGGAGACATGCTCGGTGTTATACTCACCCCAAGATCTTTCTCCTTGAGTGAGGTTTGCAGTCTTTGGCCACCTAGCCTATACTCTGTCTGTGGTCTTCTGTGCCCTTCCCCTATCTTCATGACTTTGCATTTGGCAGGATTAAATTCGAGAAGCCATTTGCTGGACCAGGTGTCCAGTCTGTCCAGGTCTCTTTGAAGTCCTGCCTGGTCCTCATCAGATTTAATTCTCCTCATTAACTTCACATCATCTGCAAACAGGGACACTTCTGAGTCTAACCCTTCCATCATGTATGTGTGTATGTGTGTATGTGTGTATGTGTGTATGTGTGTATGTGTGTGTGTGTGTGTGTGTGTGTGTGTGTGTGTGTGTGTGTGTGTGTGTGTGTGTGTGTGTGTGTGTTTTATGATTTTTATTGCTATGAGCACTGAGCGATCTACACGGTCAAAATGCTCTGTGAATATGGCAGATAATACTTCCTGACCACTATGAGGATCAATAAATATTTCCTAACATCTCTGCTACTTATCTGGGCTTTTAACTTCTGGCTGTGCCCTCTTATTCCTGTTTCCCGCCTCTTGAACAATCTCTTCCCCTCTACAACTTTTAGTATTTTGTACTTCGTTATCATGTCCATCCTAGTCCTGTCTTCCAATGTCATCAAGTTTAGTCCTTAATCACTCCTCATAATTCATATTTTTCAGCTCTGGGACTCTCGGTGTTAACATTTTATACATATTAGGACAGGTAATTGTGGAAATCCATGTGAAAATGTTACCAGTAAATAATATTTCTTCTACTGCTGAGGGAGGTAAGAAGAGAAAGGGGCGAGAAAAGAAGATAGGGAGGATAACAAGAAAGTGAATAAGAAGAGGAGACGAATGGGGAGAGAAGAAGGTAGGGAGAAGAGGAGAGGGAGGGGGGGGCGAAGAAGATACGAAGAAGAGGGTGGGAAGGCTTGGGGAAGGGAGGGAGGGAAGGAGGTACAGACACCAACACCTGATGTCTGGTAATACAAGTCGTCACATCCTGTTTACGAGTAGTTGATCGTGGCCTCATTAGATCGTGATTATTTATTTGATGTGGGAACGAATACTGAGCTAACACCACTGTGGTTATCGCTGGTGTGAGGGAGAGCACTGAGCTAACACCACTGTGGTTATCACTGGTGTGAGGGAGAGTACTGAGTCACAAGCGGTGTTCTACAAGGGTCAGTGTTCGGCCCCTTGTTGTTCACAATCTACATAAACATAGATGAGAGAATAAATAGCGACATAAGCAAATTTGCTGATGACACCAAAATAGGCCGTCCAGTTCATTCTAATGAAGACATTAGAGCACTCCAGGATGATTTGAATAGACTGATGCAGTGGTCGGAGATGTGGCAGATGCAGTTTAATATAGACAGATGCGAAGTTCTAAATGTTAGACAGGAAAATAACTAGGCCACATATCAACTAAATAATGTAGATCTTAATATTACGGATTGCGAAAAGGATTTAGGAGTTCTTGTTAGCAGTAATCTAAAACCAAGACAGCAGTGCATTAGTGTTCGCAATAAAGCTAACAGAATCCTTGGCTTCATAGCAAGAAATATAAATAATAGAAGTCCTCAGGTTGTTATTGAACTCTATATATATTTGGTTAGGCCTCATTTAGATTATGCTGCACAGTTTTGGTCACCGTATTACAGAATGGATATAAATGCTCTGGAAAACGTACAAAGGAGGATGACAAAGTTGATCCCATGTATCAGAAATCTTCCCTATGAGGATAGACTGAGGACCCTGAATCTCCACTCTCTAAAGAGGCGTAGAATTAGGGAGGATATGGTTGAGGTGTATAAATGGAAAACAGGAATTAATAAAGATGTAAATAGCGTGCTAAAAATATCTAACATAGACAGGACTGGCAGCAGTGGCTTTAAATTGGAAAAAATCATATTCAGGAAGGATATAGAAAAGCACTGGTTTGGTAATAGAGTTGTGGATGAGTGGAATAAACTCCCGAGTACCGTCATAGACGCTAAGACGTTGTGTAGTTTTAAAAATAGCTTGGATAAATACATGAATGGGTGTGGGTGTGAGTTGGACCTGACTAGCTTGTGCTACTAGGTCTGATACCGTGCTCCTCAAGTGACGTGTCTGACCTCACTAGGTCAGACACGTCACACGAGGCAGGTCCAATTCTCCCACCGGCTTAAGCCGGTGGGAGAATTGGACCTGCCTCTCATAGGCCAGTAGGCTTGTTGTAGTGTTCCTTCTTTCTTATGTTCTTATAATTCCTTAACGATTCCTATGAACTTACAGCTACCATTTTTTAAGTTAGGTTGTGTTAGATTAGGTTGAGCTAAGTCAGGTTAGGTTAGCTAACATAAACCTTACATTTAACTACAGATAAACACTTTAAAACAAACAGGCGCATTGCGTCTAGCAAAGAGGTGGCCGATAGTAATCAATAGCGTTGAAAACTGTACGTTAATCACTGTTAGGGTTAGACTTGGCTGGATAATGACTTAGTCTGTTTCTTCGTGACGCATCACCATCATTCCCCAGCACGCATCGTCAGATATCTGGATGCATTACCTTGTCTTGACACGTAGAACCACTTACCAGGATAAGTAAATTAAGAGAATTATATAAGGAGAAAGTATTCGAGGCTTTTAAGCACACTTTCTCCAAGTTTAAGGAAGATTACCAGTAGGCCGTTAAATGTTTTTAAGAGGGAACTTAATAAGTTCCTTTAAACCATTCCTGTTCATCCAACTGTGGTGAATACATCAGACTGGGTGCCACGAGCCTGACAGGTCAGGCCATCAATTTAGGAGAACTAATCTGTGATCAGGTAGTGGTGATGATCCTTAAATCCGTCAACATATAGTCAGGTAATCTGTACCGTCCTTACCCCCCCTCCCCTCCTTGTCCGGGCTCTCATGTTTCAGGTGGGGACTGCAGGTTGGTGCTGCAGTATCCATGTTTAGCCTGCAGTATATCATATATAGAGTAATCTTTCTTAAAGTTCCTGAATGCTCTGACACTCTCCAGCCTCACATGCTGCTGCCAGTGATATTTTCATGTACTGAGATAATCACTTCCATCTCACTCTCTCTCGTCGATTTTTGTTGACTCTCTCCTTCCATAATCTGCTATTCAAAAATAACTTAGGACGACATTCCTGTCCGTCCTGGATCATTGTCATGTCACAACTAAGTGAGAAAAGGCAGAGAAGACCAAAAGACAGATAGAGAAGAGGAAGAGTTTAGTAGTGGTGAAAGAATTAGCGATAATAATAGTAGTAGCAATAATACAGAAAAGCTCTGCCATCATTATCTCGCTTTGTCTACTCTTCTCTTGCCCGATTTTAGCTTATGTTGATTAAACTTAAACAATCACTTGTTTGACCTGTCTTGTAAGCTAACTCCTGGAACATATCTCTGGTGTTTCTCGCCCTTGTTATTCACATAGGTTTTACTTCACTGGCAGACTCATTTGACTCTTACCTCTGGTAGATCAATTGCATCAGTCAAAAAACTTAATGATCATAGTACTGATCATTTGTGCACCCTGCCTGATAATCCTCACCCAGCCTGATGTCTTCTCTCATAAAGTTACATTGTGTTGTCTGTATTTAAGGTACTAATTACTGTACTCCACTGTGGTGACTCTCCTGTCAACCTCGCCAGCACCAGTCTTCTCTGGGGAAAGGGATAAAGGGCCTATGTCAAATGCTTTCTGGCAATTCAGAAATATTTAGTCCTTTCATCCTTGTTTCTTCACCAGGTTAATTAGACAAAAAGAATCTCATCCCTGCAACTATACTGGTTTTCTCACCTTACAAGTAATTCAACACACACCTGCTGACTCTCATCACCAGAACTGCTGAGTTACTGGCCTGTAGTTCAGTGAGTTCTGTCTTCACCTCCCTGCTTGAATCTTGGCAACACATTCAGGGGTGGTGGCTTCAATCCCCCAAAATTCCCTCAACCTCCAAAGCCAATCTATAATTTTTCCTTGCTATTGCGATAATAATATAGTTGTGCTCCCTGAACGCGAGATCTTCTGACAACATAACTCCCAGGTTTCTCACATTTGACTTACGTCGTATTGAGGGGTGTGAGTTTGTCTTGTACCCCGATCTTGCTTTATTTCTTCCATTCTTCCGCGACGTAGTAACTTAAATTTGTCCTCACTGAACATCGTAGTGTTGTCAGTGGTCCACTGCAAGATTTGATTTATATCAGTTTGGAGGCTTGCTGTGTCTTCTTTGGATGCCACTCTCATACAGTTTCTAGTATCTTCTGGAAAGGATAATAGCGTTATGATTTATGTCTGTGTGCCCAGTTTCTAGTATCGTCTGGAAAGGATAATAGTGTTATGATTTATGTTTGTGTGTCAGAAATGAGAATGAGAAAGATAGTACTTGGATACTGAGAAAGAGATCTGATACTGTAAGATACCTGAGAAGATAATATAATGAAATACTTGAGAATGGGGAATGTAATTAACTGATAATAAAACTGAATATTAACTTACTCCAAAATAACTAGTCCATCTTCCAGCAGGAAACATACCACATAATCCCCAACTTATCCCCAGGTAAGCTCCACCTCCTCACCCAGAGCCAAAGTTCTACTCTGCACCGTAGCTCCCCGCTGAATCTCCCCGATTCGATGTGGTTCGCCGGTAATGTCCTTGGCCGGGTCTTGTTTAATTGGTGACCCGGTGAGAATCTCCCCATCTAATAGACCCCTATGTATGTGGGCCTCTGCTTGACGTCCAGGCAGGTGCCCATGGAAACTCGCCATGTGCTCATTCATAAGGATGAGAATCCCAGATTAAGACAAGGAGGTTGAAGATTAACACTTCTGGATACTGTTCTCACAGACGAGATAGTGGAGATAGTCTCTGTGTCACATACAAATAGGTAATCACTCTAAGAGAGAACTCGCAAAGTCTAAGAGGCCCTCAACTTTTCAACGTCGTCCCTTTGTGCATTCTGGGAAATACTAACAAGCCTCTGGCTGTCTTCAAGGGGAAACTTGAGAAGTCAGTTCCTGATTAGACGGGCTTTGGTGCATAGATTAGACTGCACGCGGCAGGCACCAACAGCCTGGTCTATCAGGCCAGCAACCGGAAAACCAGGCTTGGAATCAACATAAGGTAAATTTAAGGTTATATCTCCGTAATGAGACATGGGACTCATTTTCTTATTCAGTCTCAGTGTCAATTATAATCGACGGTTTTGTTCTTTGTTTTCTGGGTTGTTGTTTAAAGCATGTAGTATATTATCTCGTTCTTATCCCCTTGTATTATACCTCGCTGGTACAGTTACTTAGTCCTCTCTCGTGCTAATGTGTACTCTTGCAGTTACCGTGAGTTTAAATTAATTAATTTCCCCAAATTCCTCTGCGTGTGGGGCTGGTGGTATGGTGGAGAGGGTAGGAGTGCTGGGTACGTCCGAACGTCGACCTGCCCAAGGTATGTAAGGGAGGGGGAGGGAAGGGGGATGGTGAATGGGAAGAGGGAAGGAGTGGGGTTGGGAATTGTTGGGGGAAAGTAGCAAGAGACGGGTTGGGAGACAGGGAGACAAGAACAAGTGAGGGAAGGGGGAATTTGGGAGCGTGAGTCACTGGTGAGTGAGTTGAGACTCTTTCCTCTCCCTCATCTCCTTCACTCCCTCCATCCTCCCTCCCTCCCTCACTCCTGGTGGCTTGCGATCTCAACATGATAACAGTTGAGCTCTTGTGTCGCCTCTGACCTTCTGTCTGTTTTACTCCTCCTTTCCCACCTCTTCAGTTCCTCTCCTCCTCCTCTTCCTCTTCCTCCTCTTCTCTTCACTTCTTCCGTCGTGTCTGTGTCTCACCGTCACTACACGACTGTTGCTACTCACCTCTGACCCAGACCCCAAAATTGTCATGTCTTGTCTTACCTCGGTTTTCCGGCATTATCTTTCTTTTCTTCTCCTCTTCCTTCTTTCCTCTCTCATCTTTCTACCCCTCCTACTCTTACTTCTTCGTCTCATTTATTTTCTCCCTCTCTGTTTTTCTCTCTCTCTCCTTTTAATTCTTCCCTTCCTACTTTTCCATCTTCCTTCCTCCTCCTGCTTTTCCTCCTCCTCCTCCTCCTCCTCCTCCTCTCCTCCTCCTCTCCTCCTCTCCTCCTCTCCTCCTCTCCTTCCCCTCCTCTCCTTCCCCTCCTCGTCCTCTCCTCGTCCTCTCCTCCTCCTCTCCTCCTCCTCTCCTCCTCCTCTCCTCCTCCTCTCCTTCTCCTTCTCCTCCTCCTCCTCCTCCTCCTTCTCCTCCTCCTCCTCCTCCTCTCCTCCTCCTCTCCTCCTCTCCTCCTTCTCCTCCTCCTCCTCCTCCACCTCCTTCTCCTCCTCCTCCTCCTTCTCCTCCTCCTCCTCCTCCTCCTCCTCCTCCTCCTCCTCCTCCTCCTCTCCTTTTCCTTCTCCTCTTCCCTCTCCTCCTCCTCCTCCTCCTCTTTCTCTTCCTCCTCCTTCTCTCCTCCTCCTCCTCTTCCTCCTCCTCCTCTCCTCCTCTCCTCCTTCTCCTCCTCCTTCTCCTTCTCCTCCTCCTCCTCCTTCTCTCCTCCTCCTCCTACTCCTCCTCCTCCTCTTTCTCTTCCTCCTCCTTCTCTCCTCCTCCTCCTCTTCCTCCTCCTCCTCTTCTCCTCCTCTGTTGTGCATTATAATCTATTTATAACCTCTCGTAGCATTTTCATAATTATTAGTCTGGAAACTGCTTATTTCTCGTCTCAGTTTTCTGGTGGTCTAAACGAAGGCAGATGTGTACAACACCGAGCCTGTGTTAGTCTGCCTGCCTGCCTGCCTGCCTACCTGCCTGCCTGCCTGCCTGCCTGCCTGCCTGCCTGCCTGCCTGCCTGCCTGCATGCATGCCTGCCTACCTGCCTGCCTGCCTGCCTGTCTTCTTACCTGCCTGTCTGCCTTCTTGCTTGCCTGCCTGCATGCCTTCATCCTTGCGTGTCTGCCTTCTTGCCTTCCTTCCTGCCTGCCCGCCTGCCTTCTTGCCTTCCTTCCTGCCTGCCTGCCTGCCTGCCTGTCTGCCTGCATGCCTATCATGTGGGAGTTCGAACACGTGGATTGGGTAAAAATACTCACGTAGGCTGGAAGTACGTATATTGTAACTGAAGTATGTGGAAGGGCGCCACAGCCGATCCTGCCTCTCTCGCTCACTCTCGTATAACTGACTGGCCGCCCACAGTACCCATATGTGAGGGGGTCTTTGAATACTGCTATGGTCAGCACAATATGAATACAGACAGTGACTCAGGCAGTGACGGTTGGTAGTGAGTCAACTACTGGTACACTGGTTACTGGTAACTGGTTACTACTACTGAGATGCCTGCCTGCCTGCCTACCTGCCTGCCCGCCTGCCTTCTTGCCTTCCTTCCTTCCTGCCTGCCTGCCTGTCTTCTTACCTGCCTATCTGCCTTCTTGCTTGCCTGCCTGCATGCCTTCTTCCTTGCTTGTCTGCCTTCTTCCTTGCCTGCATGACTTCTTGCCTGCCTGTCTGCCTCCTTGCCTGCCTGTCTGCCTTCTTGCCTGCCTGTCTGCCTTCTTGCCTGCCTGCCTGACTTTCTGCCTGTCTGCCTTCTTCCGTGCCTGCATGACTTCTTGCCTGCCTGTCTGCCTTCTTGCCTGCCTGTCTGCCTGCCTGCCTGACTGCCTGCCTGCCTGTCTGCCTGCCTACCTGCCTGCCCGCCTGCCTTCTTGCCTTCCTTCCTTCCTTCCTGCCTGCCTGCCTGCCTGCCTGCCTGCCTGTCTTCTTGACTGTCTGCCTGCCTGCCTGCCTGCCTGCCTGCCTGCCTGCCTGCCTGCCTGCCTGCCTGCCTGCCTGCCTGTCTTCTTGCCTGCCTGCCTGCCTGCCTGCCTGCCTGCCTGCCTGCCTGCCTACCTGCCTGCCCGCCTGCCTTCTTGCCTTCCTTCCTGCCTGCCTGCCTGCCTGCCTGCCTGCCTGCATGCCTGCCTGCCTGCCTACCTGCCTGCCTTCTTGCCTTCCTTCCTTCCTGCCTGTCTTCTTGCCTGCCTGTCTGCCTTCTTGCTTGCCTGCCTGCATGCCTTCTTCCTTGCGTGTCTGCCTTCTTGCCTGCCTGCCTGCCTGACTTTCTGCTTGTCTGCCTTCTTCCTTGCCTGCATGACTTCTTGCCTGCCTGTCTGCCTTCTTGCCTGCCTGTCTGCCTTCTTGCCTGCCTGCCTGACTTTCTGCCTGTCTGCCTTCTTCCCTGCCTGCATGACTTCTTGCCTGCCTTTCTGCCTTCTTGCCTGCCTGTCTGCCTTCTTGCCTGCCTGTCTGCCTTCTTGCCTGCCTGTCTGCCTTTTTGCCTGCCTGTCTGCCTTCTTGCCTGCCTGTCTGCCTTCTTGCCTGCCTGTCTGCCTCCTTGCCTGCCTTTTTGCCTGCCTGTCTGCCTTCTTGCCTGCCTGTCTGCCTTCTTGCCTGCCTGTCTGCCTTCTTGCCTGCCTGTCTGCCTTCTTGCCTGCCTGTCTGCCTTCTTGCCTGCCTGTCTGCCTTCTCGCCTGCCTGTCTACTTTCTTGCCTGCCTGTTTGCCTTCTTGCCTGCCTGCCTGTCTGCCTTTTTGCCTGCCTGTCTGCTTTCTTGCCTGCCTGTCTGCTTTCTTGCCTGCCTGTCTGCCTTCTTGCCTGCCTGTCTGCCTTCTTGCCTGCCTGTCTGCCTTCTTGCCTGCCTGTCTGCCTTCTTGCCTGCCTGTCTGCCTTCTTGCCTGCCTGTCTGCCTTTTTGCTTGCCTGTCTGCCTTCTTGCCTGCCTGTCTGCCTTCTTGCCTGCCTGTCTGCCTTCTTGCCTGACTGTCTGTCTTCTTGCCTGCCTGTCTATTTTCTTGCCTGCCTGTCTGCCTTCTTGCCTGCCTGTCTGCCTTCTTGCCTGCCTGTCTGCCTTCTTGCCTGCCTGTCTGCCTTCTTGCCTGCCTGTCTGCCTTCTTGCCTGCCTGTCTGCCTTCTTGCCTGCCTGTCTGCCTTCTTGCCTGCCTGTCTGCCTTCTTTCCTGCCTGTCTGCCTTTTTGCCTGCCTGTCTGCCTTCTTGCCTGCCTGTCTGCCTTCTTGCCTGCCTGTCTGCCTTCTTGCCTGCCTGTCTGTCTTCTTGCCTGCCTGTCTATTTTCTTGCCTGCCTGTCTGCCTTCTTGCCTGCCTGTCTGCCTTCTTGCCTGCCTGTCTGCCTTCTTGCCTGCCTGTCTGCCTTCTTGCCTGCCTGTCTGCCTTCTTGCCTGCCTGTCTGCCTTCTTGCCTGCCTGTCTGCCTTCTTGCCTGCCTGTCTGCCTTCTTTCCTGCCTGTCTGCCTTTTTGCCTGCCTGTCTGCCTTCTTGCCTGCCTGTCTGCCTTCTTGCCTGCCTGTCTGCCTTCTTGCCTGCCTGTCTGTCTTCTTGCCTGCCTGTCTGTCTTCTTGCCTGCCTGTCTATTTTCTTGCCTGCCTGTCTGCCTTCTTGCCTGCCTGTCTGCCTTCTTGCCTGCCTGTCTGCCTTCTTGCCTGCCTGTCTGCCTTCTTGCCTGCCTGTCTGCCTTCTTGCCTGCCTGTCTGCCTTCTTGCCTGCCTGTCTGCCTTCTTGCCTGCCTGTCTGCCTTCTTGCCTGCCTGTCTGCCTTCTTGCCTGCCTGTCTGCCTTCTTGCCTGCCTGTCTGCCTTCTTGCTTGCCTGTCTACTTTCTTGCCTGCCTGTCTGCCTTCTTGCCTGCCTGTCTGCCTTCTTGCCTGCCTGTCTGCCTTCTTGCCTGCCTGTCTACTTTCTTGCCTGCCTGTCTGCCTTCTTGCCTGCCTGTCTGCCTTCTTGCCTGCCTGTCTGCCTTCTTGCCTGCCTGTCTGCCTTCTTGCCTGCCTGTCTGCCTTCTTGCCTGCCTGTCTGCCTTCTTGCCTGCCTGCGTGTCTTAACGTGTTTGTCTGTATAACATAAATGTGTTCATCAACGAGTCTGGCTGCTATATGCTTGCTTGTGTGTCAGCCTTCCTGCCTGTCTCTTTGCTTGCCTATTTCCCTGCCGGCTTGTCTACCTGCCGGCCTGTCTACCTGCCGGCCTGTCTACCTGCCGGCCTGTCTACCTGCCGGCTTGTCTACCTGCCGGCCTGTCTATTTGCCTGCCTATCTCCATCTCCCTGCCGGCCTGTCTACCTGCCGGCCTGTCTACCTGCCGGCCTGTCTACCTGCCGGCCTGTCTACCTGCCGGCCTGTCTACCTGCCGGCCTGTCTACCTGCCGGCCTGTCTATTTGCCTGCCTATCTCCATCTCCCTGCCGGCCTGTCTACCTGCCGGCCTGTCTATTTGCCTGCCTATCTCCATCTCCCTGCCGGTCTGTCTACCTGCCGGCCTGTCTATTTGCCTGCCTATCTCCATCTCCCTGCCGGCCTGTCTACCTGCCGGCCTGTCTATTTACCTGCCTATCTCCATCTCCCTGCCGGCCTGTCTACCTGCCGGCATGTCTACCTGCCGGCCTGTCTACCTGCCGGCCTGTCTACCTGCCGGCCTGTCTACCTGCCGGCCTGTCTACCTGCCGGCCTGTCTACCTGCCGGCCTGTCTACCTGCCGGCCTGTCTACCTGCCGGCCTGTCTACCTGCCGGCCTGTCTACCTGCCGGCCTGTCTACCTGCCGGCCTGTCTACCTGCCAGCCTGTCTACCTGCCAGCCTGTCTACCTGCCGGCCTGTCTACCTGCCGGCATGTCTACCTGCCGGCCTGTGTACCTGCCGGCCTGTCTACCTGCCGGCCTGTCTACCTGCCGGCCTGTCTACCTGCCGGCCTGTCTACCTGCCGGCCTGTCTACCTGCCGGCCTGTCTACCTGCCGGCATGTCTACCTGCCGGCCTGTCTACCTGCCGGCCTGTCTACCTGCCGGCCTGTCTACCTGCCGGCCTGTCTACCTGCCGGCCTGTCTACCTGCCGGCCTGTCTACCTGCCGGCCTGTCTACCTGCCGGCATGTCTACCTGCTGGCCTGTCTACCTGCCGGCATGTCTACCTGCCGGCCTGTCTACCTGCCGGCCTGTCTACCTGCCGGCATGTCTAGACACGTGTTTATTAAATGGAGAGTTAGAGGTATTGGGAAGATGGAAGGAATATTTTGAGGAATTGTTAAATGTTGATGAAGATAGGGAAGCTGTGATTTCGTGTATAGGGCAAGGAGGAATAACATCTTGTAGGAGTGAGGAAGAGCCAGTTGTGAGTGTGGGGGAAGTTCGTGAGGCAGTAGGTAAAATGAAAGGGGGTAAGGCAGCCGGGATTGATGGGATAAAGATAGAAATGTTAAAAGCAGGTGGGGATATAGTTTTGGAGTGGTTGGTGCAATTATTTAATAAATGTATGGAAGAGGGTAAGGTACCTAGGGATTGGCAGAGAGCATGCATAGTTCCTTTGTATAAAGGCAAAGGGGATAAAAGAGAGTGCAAAAATTATAGGGGGATAAGTCTGTTGAGTGTACCTGGTAAAGTGTATGGTAGAGTTATAATTGAAAGAATTAAGAGTAAGACGGAGAATAGGATAGCAGATGAACAAGGAGGCTTTAGGAAAGGTAGGGGGTGTGTGGACCAGGTGTTTACAGTGAAACATATAAGTGAACAGTATTTAGATAAGGCTAAAGAGGTCTTTGTGGCATTTATGGATTTGGAAAAGGCGTATGACAGGGTGGATAGGGGGGCAATGTGGCAGATGTTGCAAGTGTATGGTGTAGGAGGTAGGTTACTGAAAGCAGTGAAGAGTTTTTACGAGGATAGTGAGGCTCAAGTTAGAGTATGTAGGAAAGAGGGAAATTTTTTCCCAGTAAAAGTAGGCCTTAGACAAGGATGTGTGATGTCACCGTGGTTGTTTAATATATTTATAGATGGGGTTGTAAGAGAAGTAAATGCGAGGGTTTTGGCAAGAGGCGTGGAGTTAAAAGATAAAGAATCACACACAAAGTGGGAGTTGTCACAGCTGCTCTTTGCTGATGACACTGTGCTCTTGGGAGATTCTGAAGAGAAGTTGCAGAGATTGGTGGATGAATTTGGTAGGGTGTGCAAAAGAAGAAAATTAAAGGTGAATACAGGAAAGAGTAAGGTTATGAGGATAACAAAAAGATTAGGTGATGAAAGATTGAATATCAGATTGGAGGGAGAGAGTATGGAGGAGGTGAACGTATTCAGATATTTGGGAGTGGACGTGTCAGCGGATGGGTCTATGAAAGATGAGGTGAATCATAGAATTGATGAGGGAAAAAGAGTGAGTGGTGCACTTAGGAGTCTGTGGAAACAAAGAACTTTGTCCTTGGAGGCAAAGAGGGGAATGTATGAGAGTATAGTTTTACCAACGCTCTTATATGGGTGTGAAGCGTGGGTGATGAATGTTGCAGCGAGGAGAAGGCTGGAGGCAGTGGAGATGTCATGTCTGAGGGCAATGTGTGGTGTGAATATAATGCAGAGAATTCGTAGTTTGGAAGTTAGGAGGAGGTGCGGGATTACCAAAACTGTTGTCCAGAGGGCTGAGGAAGGGTTGTTGAGGTGGTTCGGACATGTAGAGAGAATGGAGCGAAACAGAATGACTTCAAGAGTGTATCAGTCTGTAGTGGAAGGAAGGCGGGGTAGGGGTCGGCCTAGGAAGGGTTGGAGGGAGGGGGTAAAGGAGGTTTTGTGTGCGAGGGGCTTGGACTTCCAGCAGGCATGCGTGAGCGTGTTTGATAGGAGTGAATGGAGACAAATGGTTTTTAATACTTGACGTGCTGTTGGAGTGTGAGCAAAGTAACATTTATGAAGGGATTCAGGGAAACCGGCAGGCCGGACTTGTGTCCTGGAGATGGGAAGTACAGTGCCTGCACTCTGAAGGAGGGGTGTTAATGTTGCAGTTTAAAAACTGTAGTGTAAAGCACCCTTCTGGCAAGACAGTGATGGAGTGAATGATGGTGAAAGTTTTTCTTTTTCGGGCCACCCTGCCCTGGTGGGAATCGGCCGGTGTGATAATAATAAAATAATAGTTCCCGAAACAGACAGGTTTATTTTATTGACAAGAGCCAGGGGCCAAGAGCTGTGACTCGACCCCTGCAACCACAAGAACTAGGTGAGAGTACTGGCTGCTTCAGTTCTTGCGTGCTTGTCAGTTACCCTTCACCTGGTTCACAACAAGGACAGAATAATATGATACACGTACATGTACGTTCATTTGTCTAACTTACTGTTAAAGCAACCCAGAAGACTCGACTCAGTGACATTGGGGCTGTACTTGGAGTGTGTTTCGGGGTCAACGCCCCCGCTGCCCGGTCCAGGACCAGGCCTCGGCTTGGAAGAATTATTGGTAAAGTTAATTGCAATATCATAGGTAAGTGGGTGCAATAGCAATCAGTAAGATACTGCCAGGCTTCACTCGCACAGGTTTACCAAACAAATATTAGGTTTTTCAAGCTAATATTTGTTTGATAAAGCTCCTGGCAAAAGAAACGTAGCCGTAATATCTTATTTCTTGCTCTTGTATCCATTTACCTGACACTAGGATTGTACCGAGTGAACACACACGTCTAGCGCTTACTGAAACACAATGACACTACTTGACAGTTTGTTCCACTCTGTTGTTCAGCTCCTGCAACTGTATGTCAAGGTTTCCTCTTAAATAATAAATGTCTTCTTAGATATGAAAAGGTCATATTTGTAATGTAATTAACTTAATTAAATGCAAGAGGTCAGAGAGAGAGCTGAGTGGGTCGTCAAGGACGACCCTTGAACATATTTCTGGGGCCACGTCTGTGGTTGCAGAGCCATGGTTCACACTGCTGCTTTCTTCATCTTGTATTCCTTGGCATCTTAGTAGAAGTAAAAACATAAAGAGGAACATTGTATGAGTCCTACTGTTGACGGCAGTACTGACGACGGCTCCTCTCAGGGCAGGAGAGATATCACAGCTGGAACAGATACAGATATCATTTACAGCCCGTATAGAGCCAGTAAAACATTTAAATTGTTGGTAACGCCTTAAAGTCTTAAATATATACTCACTGGAGCGGAGGAGAGATAGATGTATGCCTTTGAAGAGTTCGAGAGTTAATCTACTCTCGGAGCCCGGCCATGGGCCAGGCTCGTAAATGATAATATATATGCACGTGGAAGGTGCTTGAGGGTCTGGTCCCAAATCTGCACACTGCCATAGCAACATACTAGGTGAGAAAAATCAAAGAATGTGTAAAATAAATCCAGTGGAAAACAGGGGCTCCGTAGGCACAGAGTTGTGAGTCAACCTCAGCAACTAAATATAGTGAGTGAGTCCTCTACCACAAGACTTCAGAAACATTGCCAGAACAAGTGTAGAGGTTTTCAAGAGGAAGTTGGATGTGTACCTCCGCCAAATGGCAGGTTAACCAGACTGTGATGGATATGTGGGACAGCGAGGCGCCTGGTACGAGAGTAGGAAAACTCTTGAACGCCTTCAAAGGTATACTCATCTGTACCAAGTAAGTCATGTTCACCCAACTATTACCTCTCATGTGTGCCCATCCCATCCTAAATCTTGGCCAGAAATATGCTACAATGACTATGTTAACTTGTCTCACTAAAGTATAACACTAATGAAATTACAAAACTTAGACTTCCTACTTATGTCTTTTTGTTTATATCTTTGTCTCTTATTTTCTTACTGGCTTTTTTTCTGTTTTCTTGGTAGAGCTACTTCGTTATACAGGTCTGAACGTCTCGTGATGCTGTGTTAGTCACATGACCCGGTCACCCTTATTGTTCTCTCCTGATAGTTCCTGCTCCTCCCATCCCATGTCTGTGTCAGTCAGGATAGCATGAAGACGCATGAGGAGAGGGGGAGGTTAGGTTAGGTTAGGTTCGTCAGGAAACAGGACAAGGAGGGGAATAGAGTGGGGGAGACGGGGGTGCCGGAGTGGTGGGAGAGTGTCAAGAGGAGCGACTTTGAGGGTGTTTGGGGAGGTTGTGAGGGAGAGGGGTCTGGAAATGACACATTTCGGGATACTCCACACTTGACAGATAGCAACTAAGCCTGTGGTGGTGCATCCCATCAGATCAGCAGTGATGTGGACTAGTACAACATGGGTAAAATTTCCCCTGTTATGTTTTAACTATCAACGTGGACCGTTTGGTCATTACTGATACACCGCGTAAATATATATATTACATAATGGGGCGGGTTCCCCACCCCATTTAAAAATCAAAGAGGAAGAGAGCGGGAGGTTACCTGGAGGTTATTCCGGGGATCAACGCCCCCGCGGCCCGGTCCATGACCAGGCCTCCCGATGGATCAGGGCCTGATCAACTAGGCTGTTACTGCTGGCCGCACGCAGTCCGACGTACGAGCCACAGCCCGGCTGATCCGGCACCGACTTTAGGTATCTGTCCAGCTCTCTCTTGAAGGCAGCCAGGGGTTTATTGGCAATTCCCCTAATGCTTGATGGGAGGCTGTTGAACAGTTTTGGGCCCCGGACACTTATGGTGTTTTCTCTTAGTGTACCAATGGCGCCCCTACTTTTTATTGGCGGCATTTTGCATCGCCTGCCCAGTCTTTTACTTTCGTAGGGAGTGATTTCTGTGTGCAGATTTGGGACCATTCCTTCCAAGATTTTCCAAGTGTAGATTATGATATATCTCTCCCTCCTGCGTTCCAACGAGTACAAGTCAAGTGCTTCCAAGCGTTCCCAGTAGTTAAGGTGCTTGACAGAACTTATACGTGCAGTAAAGGATCTCTGTACACTCTCTAGATCTGCGATTTCACCTGCTTTGATTGGAGATGTTGATGTACAGCAGTATTCTAGCCTAGAGAGAACAAGTGATTTGAAAAGGATCATCATGGGCTTGGCATCTCTCGTTTTGAAAGTTCTCATTATCCATCCTATCATTTTCTTTGCACGTGCGATCGTGGCACTGTTGTGATCCTTGAAAGTGAGATCCTCAGACATTACTACTCCCAGGTCCCCTTACATTATTTTTCCGCTCTATTGTATGGCCGGAGTCAGTAGTATACTCTGTTCTAGTTATTATCTCCTCCAGTTTTCCATAACGGAGTAGTTGGAATTTGTCCTCATTGAACATCATATTGTTTACCGTTGCCCAACGTTGCATACAACGCATCATAAGATGTATGTTTCCAGAGTACGTTCCTGTGCTAAATTCCAGTGAAGAGAGCGTCTTGCTGCCGTTCGTAACAGATTACTTCAGCTTAGACTCAGATAAACATAAGAGGCAACGATGAGGGCCTCTTGAGGTTGTAGGGAGATGCACGTGGTATCAGTGTCACTATGTTACTTTAATATTCACACAGCAGAGGTACACTTAAACAATATTGCCTTTGGTTCGAGTATCAAATTTATTCTTCGAACAGAGGTTTCATTTAAATCATTTAGTGTTTTCTAAGAAATTTATAATTCAAATCATGACACAGTGTGTGTTAAAAAAAGTGACTTAATTTTTGTTTTAATCTTAATGCCAAATAGAGTTTGTGTACCTGACATTTGTGTTGTAGAGGGTAGATGATCAAGAGCATTAAAGTATACAAAGGACTGGGATGGTAACATAACTGTTTGGGTTTACTGCCGGCTCTCACTGCCTCGCACACACACTCTAATAGCTTTATTGGTGTCGAGAGTGAAGTAAAGCCCCGGGGGAGAGGTGTTAACAGTGAGGAGGAGGAGGAGGAGGCATGGCACACTGTGGTGCACACAGCCGCTTCTCTTAATTCACTTTGTAATTTCATCTACGTTCAGTCAATTAGTTTGATTTTGTTAACACTAGTCTTGTTGTTTTCGATTCTCTTTCACTACGTTGGGTAATTTTGCTTCCCTAGGTAACATCTCCTCGTAATCATTGTTTGCTTTCCTTATGTATTTTATTTTTTATTGATTCTATTTGTTTATTTAAAAAAAAATCTTTCAGACACTTCTCTGTGATTGATTTTTTAAGCGAGAGTTTTTAATTCGCATATATTTTAGATCTTATTTAAATGTAGTAATTTCTTTTTCCTGTAATTATGCTTTTTCAATTCAGGAGTTACGGTCTGGCAGCAGGTCCCGAGGGTGATGATTCAGGAACCGTTAACACAGACATGCTATGTATTTTATTTCTGAACATTTTGTATATGTAGCAGTCGTATGTGTATGACCCTAAGTCAGTGTTGAAGTGAAGTTATTTAACGATGATGTAATATCTTCATTGTTTCATGGTTCACATTCAGCAAATATCAGGGCTTATTTTATTACTTTCAGGGCGTTTCAGAGACCTTTTAGGCAAGAAAAACCTTTTTTATACGACATTTCACCCACTATGAGTGAAACGTCGTATAATAATAAATGTTTTCCCTGCTTAGTGTTTTTAAAATACCACCTTGTAATAAAGTTGGTAGAATTACCGACAATATGTAAAGTAAAAGGACACAAGTGCAACTAATGTGACATTTATTGTGGCAACGTTTCGCTCTCCAGGAGCTTTATCAAGTAATGGCTTGATAAAGCTCCTGGAGAGCGAAACGTTGCCACAATAAATGTCACATTAGTTGCACTTGTGTCCTTTTACTTTACAAAATACCACCTGACGGCTCACACCAATGTCTGTTGCTACATCCAGACTGCATACTGCCGACACCAGGGAACAGAACACAATGTCTGTTGCTACATCCAGACTGCATACTGCCGACACCAGGGAACAGAACACAATGTCTGTTGCTACATCCAGACTGCATACTGCCGACACCACGGAACAGAACACAATGTCTGTTGCTACATCCAGACTGCATACTGCCGACACCACGGAACAAAACACAGTGTCTGTTGATACATCCAGACTGCATACTGCCGACACCACGGAACAAAACACAATGTCTGTTGCTACATCCAGACTGCATACTGCCGACACCACGGAACAGAACACAATGTCTGTTGATACATCCAGACTGCATACCGCCGCCACTACCACGGAACAAAACACAGTGTCTGTTGATACATCCAGACTGCATACTGCCGACACCACGGAACAGAACACAATGTCTGTTGCTACATCCAGACTGCATACTGCCGACACCACGGAACAAAACACAGTGTCTGTTGATACATCCAGACTGCATACTGCCGACACCAGGGAACAAAACACAGTGTCTGTTGATACATCCAGACTGCATACTGCCGACACCAGGGAACAAAACACAGTGTCTGTTGATACATCCAGACTGCATACCTGCCGACACCAGGGAACAAAACACAGTGTCTGTTGATACATCCAGACTGCATACCGCCGACACCACGGAACAAAACACAGTGTCTGTTGATACATCCAGACCGCATACTGCCGACACCAGGGAACGGAAAACACAGTGTCTGTTGATATATCCAGACTGCATACTGCCGACACCAGGGAACAAAACACAATGTCTGTTGATATATCCAGACTGCATACTGCCGACACCACGGAACAAAAAACAATGTCTGTTGATATATCCAGACTGCATACTGCCGACACCACGGAACAAAAAACAATGTCTGTTGATATATCCAGACTGCATACTGCCGACACCAGGGAACAAAACACAATGTCTGTTGATATATCCAGACTGCATACTGCCGACACATAGCGACCAAAACACAGTGTCTGTTGATACATCCAGACTGCATACTGCCGACACCACGGAACAAAACACAGTGTCTGTTGATACATCCAGACTGCATACTGCCGACACCACGGAACAAAACACAGTGTCTGTTGATACATCCAGACTGCATACTGCCGACACCACGGAACAAAACACAGTGTGTAAATAAAGTAAAATCGATGAGCCTTTATAGTGTTTTCTCTTACAGTTCCACCAGCAGGTGATGTTTGACCGTTTTGTCTGTTGACCACCAGACTCTTATTATTATTATCACTTGAGTTGACCACATGTTCCTTCAGTATCATTCATAATACAATAATGCTTCATTTCATTCACATTTCTCTCTGTCTCTGTCTGTCTGTCTGTCTCTCTCTCTCTCTCTCTCTCTCTGTCTGTCTGTCTGTCTGTCTGTCTGTCTCTCTCTCTCTCTCTCTCTCTCTCTCTCTCTCTCTCTCTCTCTCTCTCTCTCTCTCTCTCTCTCTCTCTCTCTCTCTCTCTTTCTCTCTTTCTCTCTCTTTCTCTCTCTTTCTCTTTCTCTTACACACACACACATACACACACACACTATCGTCAACAACGTTGCTTGAGAGTGCAAGATTATTTATCAGTTTATTTAGTTGCGTTGCAGATGTGTTGGCTTGTTGACTGTGATTAAATATTTTCTTCTTCATCCTTGAGTGGTTTCTTGACATTATACCTGGCTTTCAAATCTCTAATGTTGTTGTCACTGTTTTTTGTAAGTGTATCTGCGTGAGTTTACCCTCCCTTGCATATATATACACTCCAGGCGCTTGAGTTTACATCCCCTTGCATATATATACACACCCCAGGTGCTGAGGTGTGTGTATACACACATTTTGCGCCTAACAAAATGAGTTACCTGGAGCTTATTCCGGGGATCAACGCCCCCGCGGCCCGGTCCACGACCAGGCTCCCCGGTGGATCAAGGCCTGATCAACCAGGCTGTTACTACTGGCCGCACGCAATCCAACTTACGAACCACAGCCCGGCTGATCCGGCACCGTTTTTAGGTATCTGTCCAGCTCCCTCTTGAAGACAACCAGGGGTTTTCCCGTAATGCCCCTATTGCTGGTGGGAGGCTGTTGAACAGTCTTGGGCCCCGGACACTTATTGCGTTTTCTCTTAGTGTACCAGTGACGCCCCTACTTTTCACTGGGGGTATGTTGCATCGCCTGACAAGTCTTTTGCTTTCGTATGGAGTGATTGTTGTGTGCATATTAGGGACCAGTCCCTCCAGAATCTTCCAGGTGTAGATTATGACATGCCTCTCTCGCCTGCGCTCTAGTGAGTACAAGTGCTTCCAGGCGCTCCCAGTAGTTAAGGTGTTTGATGGAACTTATACGTGCAGTGAAGGTTCTCTGTACATTCTCTAGCTCTGCAATTTCACCTGCTTTGAATGGGGATGTTAATGAACAGCAGTATTCCAACCTCGAAAGAATAAGTGATTTAAAAAGGATCATCATTGGCTTAGCATCTCTTGTCTTGAATATTCTCATTATCCATCCTTTCAGTTTCCTAGCAGATGTGATAGTGGCATTGTTGTGGTCCTTGAAGGTGAGGTCTTTGGACATTACCACACCCAGGTCCTTCACATTACTTTTCCGCTCTATTGTGTGATTGGAGTTTGTAGTATACTCAGTCCTAGTTATTATTTCCTCCAGTTTTCCATAACGGAGTAGTTGGAATTTGTCTTCATTGAACATCATATTGTTCTCCGTTGCCCATTGGAAAACTTGGTTTATATCTTCTTGGAGCTTTGCCGTGTCCTCAATGGATAACACACTCATGCAGATCGTAGTATCGTCTGCAAAAGATGATACAGTGCTGTGGTTTACATCTCTATGTCTGATATGAGAATGAGGAACAGGATAGGTGCGAGTACTGTGCCTTGTGGGACAGAGCTCTTCACTATGGCAGCATCTGATTTAACTCCGTTTACCACTACTCTTTGTGTGCGATTGATTAGAAAGTTGAAGATCCATCTGCCTACTTTGCCGGTTATCCCTTTAGCACGCATTTTGTGTGCTATTACACCATGGTCGCACTTATCAAAGGCTTTTGCAAAGTCTGTGTATACTACATCTGCATTCTGTTTGTTTTCCAGTGCATCTAGGACCACATCATAGTGATCTAGCAGTTGCGAAAGGCAGGAGCTACCTGCTCTGAAACCATGTTGCTCTGGGTTGTGCAATTTTTGGGAGTCCAGGTAGTTTGCTATCCTGCTTCTTAGAACTCTTTCAAAGATTTTTATGATGTAGGACGTTAAAGCTGTTGGTCTGTAGTTCTTAGCTACTGCTTTGCTGCCACCTTTATGGAGTGGGGCTATATCTGTTGTTTTTAGTGACTGTGGAATCTCGCCTGTGTCTAAGCTCCTTCTCCATAGCATACCTAGGGCCCGTGAGAGGGGTTTCTTGCAGTTTTTAATGAACACCGAGTTCCACGAGTCTGGGCCTGGGGCTGAGTACATACATGCGACAACAAAATGTGAATGGGAAGATAGTTACTCCTACGGGAATATTACTCTCTCCAATGATGACTAATCCAAAACTCAAGGTAAATGAAAATTGCGAGCATGATTATTGCAACGAGAAAAAAAATCCGTTCTGCGTTTTGTTGTGATTTACCCCGTCTCCATCCCCATCCCCAGTACACACACTGTTGGGGAGAGGAGGGAGCGAGGAGAGTCACAGTACAGGATAGTGTTGACAAAACGTGAACGTTGTGGAACAAACTTTTATTGGAACAGCGTTTCGCTCTGTGTAAAGCTTTATCAAGTCGTAATAACTCTACACAAAGCCCAACGTTGTCTCACTACAACTTTAAATCTAATTTAGAAGACCGCCCCAGCATTCTCGCGTGGCTGTCTATTGCACGCCCGCACTACCACCATAATATCAACATTAAGTTAAAAACTCTGCGACCTCCCTGTTCGTCACTGTTGTCGACATTGTTATGTGTATTGTGCCAGATAGTGTTGCTGATCCTGTCCCTCCCTCCCTCCCCAGTAGTCTTTTTTTCGTCTCAAGGACAGTCTTTCTACTACGGTTACAAAAATGTTCTTTACGAGAAACAGACAGTATTTTGTGTTCGTGTATCATATTCGCTATACTTGTGATGCTGATGTAATGGGAATACTTTATGCTGTATTATTATATTTGTTGGATATTAGTATCCCACGTATGTCTGCAATGATCACGTGCTTGATGCTACCATTGTGGATATTTCAAGTGACAATCTGCATAAAAACATTGTTAATTTAGCCGGGTTAAACTTACTTTTTTTTGTGATGTTTTCCGGGAAAATAAGCGTAAAATCTGGTGTTCAAGTGACATCTTCTGGAGAGTCTGGCTGCCCTCCCACCATTTGGAACTCCTTCACTTTTTTACCTAGTTTTGACCCTGTTGTAGCAGTCAGTGTGCTAATTAGATGATGTATGAGTTAGCAGTGTGGCAGTGTTAGTCATAAGGACCATGGTGTGCGTGGTGGACACTGGGGGGGGGGGAGTTGGGTGGTCTGGTGCAGTGTCTGCTGGTGACTCCCGTCTGCTGTCTGCTTTCTTTCTTACATTATCTGTTCGTCAGGGGGAAGGGGAGTCACCCGCCAGCATGTATATTATGGGCAGCAACAGCCTAGTAGGAGAGTCTGACCTCAGGCCGGGCTACGAGAGTAATGTGGTCACTGGTTACTATGTCATTAGTATGTGTCAGGATGTTTATCATGTGACGACCTGTTCTGTGTTGTAGTGAAGTATGTGGCAAGAGGTGTAGCAAAGCAACAGCTAGCGCAGGCTGCTATAATGAAAAACAACGGCTAGCACGTGTACTATAATAAAAAACGACTATCAAGGGGTACTATAATGAAAAACAACAGCTAAGACGGGGTACTTTACTCAGTAGCATTTACTTAAAGATAGAAACGTGGTAGTAATTATCCTTATGGCGGGCCAAGACATAAACCGCGGCTGATTTTCTGGTCGGACTCAGTGGTTTGAGTCCAATTTCTGACGCTGACACGATGTTCTCTAATTGTTCTTTTCGTCTCCTCTGCTTTCCATGGGTTGTGTTCTACACTTGGTCTGGTATCTCTCACTGGAGTAAGTTATGATAGCGTGCAGAGTAAAGGGACCTGGCCTTTTAAGCGTTTCTCGTGTATAGATTATCAGTTATCGTCCTCGTCTCCCCTCCAGAGTGTACGTACCCAGAACTGTGAAACGTTCCTAATATTTTAGAGGTTTTATTGATTTCAAGAGGGCAATAAATGCGCTTTCTCTCTCTCTCTCTCTCTCTCTCTCTCTCTCTCTCTCTCTCTCTCTCTCTCTACACAGGGTTTGACAAGGTTAAGGATCCCTAGCTTTATTGACAGCTATATTACAGGTTAAGGATTCCTAACTTTATTGGCAAGCTAAGAGCTGTTACCTACATCAGCTCATTTGAAAGCATTTTTATTGTTATGAGACATACAATACGGGACAGGATGAAGTTGGAGCCATCTGTGGGCCAGCATTTTCATTTGATCAACTGACTTTATCTCGTTGATATCATTATGCTGTACAGATGTGTTCCATACTCGAGTCATCCTGGGTATGTATGATCTCAGATGGAGTGATGTTCTGGAGAAGGGTACAGCCAGAGTGAAGTTGCTGCTTTCTGCCCGTCTTGTGGCATAAAAGCTTGTTTCACGCTGTCCTCGAAGTGGATCCAAGTGTGGTATTTTGACAATATTGGCCTTGTACATAACAGTAAGGCCACCCACATCCCTCCTATGTTGAAGGCTCTGCTGAAATGACAGATCTATCCAGGATGGGTCCAGGCGAGAGATGAGACGTCTTGCTCTGTTCTCTACTCTGTCCAGCAGTCGCAGATGAGAGGGGGGGCAGGCAAACCAAGAAAGTGGAGCATACTCAAGGTGTGAGCCTACTTGTGCCTCGTACAGGATCTTGCAACCCCTACTGTCAAGCAGATGCGAGATACGGCGAAGTGCTGTAAGCTTCCTGGCTGCCTTGTTTGCAAGATTTACAACATGGTTCTTCATGGTTAGTTTGGAGTCAAATTTCACCCCAAGGATATCAACATCTTCTCCAGGTGCCAACATCCTCCCATTCATCCTTACTACTGCACCAGCATTACCATCATGGTGCCTAGAGACGATCATCATTTGCGTTTTCTCAGGTGCAAATGTTACTTGCCATCTATTTCCCCAAGCTGATATAGCTCTCAGCTGGTGATTGATGTAGCTTAGAGCAGCTGGCATTTCTTCTTCTTCTTCTCTCTCTCTCTCTCTCTCTCTCTCTCTCTCTCTCTCTCTCTCTCTCTCTCTCTCTCTCTCTCTCTCTCTCTCTTTCCACACACATACAAAAAGGGGTCATGTGTCTGTCGACAAGTGCCTTTAACAAATGGTACAGACACATATTTACAGACACGGGCGCGCTTTATATAACACATTTGGTGCATCCAGTGATACCATGGTCTGGCTGGGGACTACCTACCTGGAAGCCGTTCCAGGGGTCAACGCCTCCGCGACCCAGTCTTTGACCAGACCTCTCCGTGGATCAGGGTCTGATCAACCAGGCTGTTACTGCTGGCCGCACGCAGTTCAACGTACGAACCACAGCCCGGCAGATCGGGTACTGATTTTAGGTATCTGTCCAGCTCCCTCTTGAGGGCAGCCAGGGGACTATTAGTAATTCCTCTCATGTATAGTGAGACTTTAACAGTCTTAGGCCCCGGACACTTATGTATTGTGTTTTCTCATAATGTACCCATGGCGCCCCTACTTTTCACTGGGGTATGTTTTAATTTTGCTTTCGTGTGGGAATGAGTTCTGTGTGCAGATTTGGTTTCAGTCCCTCTAGGACTTTTTCGCTTTGTTGTGTGGTTAGTGTTTGTAATATATTCCGTTCTAGCTATCATTTCCTGAAGCCTTCCATAACAGAGTTACTGAAATTTGTCCTCACTGAACATCATATTGATTTCCGAAGTGCACCACTGGAAGACTTGGTTTATATCCGCGTGGAGATATACCGTGTCCTCAGTGGATGACACTCATACTGATGGTTCTAGTATCGTCTACAAACGAAGACACGGTTTATATCTCTGTCTATGTCACGTATGAGGATGGTCTGACTGCAGACTACAACACTATGGTCTGACTGGGGACTACAACACTATGGTCTGGCTGGGGACTACAACACCATGGTCTTGCTGGGGACTACAACACCATGGTCTGACTGGAGACTACAACACTATGGTCTGGCTGGGGACTACAACACCATGGTCTTGCTGGGGACTGCAACACCATGGTCTGACTGGGGACTACAACACCATGGTCTTGCTGGGGACTGCAACACCATGGTCTGGCTGGGGACTACAACACCATGGTCTTGCTGGGGATTACAACACCATGGTCTGACTGGGGACTACAACACCATGGTCTTGCTGGGGACTACAACATCATGGTCTTGCTGGGGACTACAACACCATGGTCTGACTGGAGACTACAACACTATGGTCTGGCTGGGGACTACAACACCATGGTCTTGCTGGGGACTGCAACACCATGGTCTGACTGGGGACTACAACACCATGGTCTTGCTGGGGACTGCAACACCATGGTCTGGCTGGGGACTACAACACCATGGTCTTGCTTGGGACTGCAACACCATGGTCTGGCTGGGGACTACAACACCATGGTCTTGCTTGGGACTGCAACACCATGGTCTGGCTGGGGACTACAACACTATGGTCTGGCTGGGGACTACAACACCATGGTCTTGCTGGGGACTGCAACATAAGAACATAAGAACATAAGAACGAAGGAACACTGCAGAAGGCCTACTGGCCCATGCAGGGTCCCTACTTGCCAATGCACCCAACCTAGTCAGGTCAGGTCACATTGACTCAAGGGAGGAACACGGCAACCGACCCGTTAGCACAAGCTATCAGGTCTAACTCACACCCACCCACATCTACTCATGTATTTATCCAACCTATTTTTAAAGCTACACAACGTTCTGGCCTCTATAACGGTACTTGGGAGTTTGTTCCACTCATCCACAACTCTATTACCAAACCAGTACTTTCCTATATCCCTCCTGAATCTGAATTTTTCCAACTTAAAACCATTGCTGCGAGTGCTGGCTGGGGACTACAACACCATGGTCTTGCTGGGGATTACAACACCATGGTCTGACTGGGGACTACAACACCATGGTCTTGCTGGGGACTACAACATCATGGTCTTGCTGGGGACTACAACACCATGGTCTGACTGGAGACTACAACACTATGGTCTGGCTGGGGACTACAACACCATGGTCTTGCTGGGGACTGCAACACCATGGTCTGACTGGGGACTACAACACCATGGTCTTGCTGGGGACTGCAACACCATGGTCTGGCTGGGGACTACAACACCATGGTCTTGCTTGGGACTGCAACACCATGGTCTGGCTGGGGACTACAACACTATGGTCTGGCTGGGGACTACAACACCATGGTCTTGCTGGGGACTGCAACACCATGGTCTGGCTGGGGACTACAACACCATGGTCTTGCTGGGGACTGCAACACCATGGTCTGGCTGGGGACTACAACACCATGGTCTGGCTGGGGACTACAACACCATGGTCTTGCTGGGGACTACAACACCATGGTCTGGCTGGGGACTACAACACTATGGTCTGGCTGGGGACTACAACACCATGGTCTTGCTGGGGACTGCAACACCATGGTCTGGCTGGGGACTACAACACCATGGTCTGACTGGGGACTACAACACCATGGTCTGGCTGGTGACTACAACACCATGGTCTGGCTGGTGACTACAACACCATGGTCTGGCTGGGGACTACAACCCCATAGTCTGCTGTAACTACAAGAGGCGCTATATTAACATCGTTATACAGTACACTAACTCTAACGATGCATTTAATTTAAGTTCATGAATGGTGTGATGCGGCAATGGGGGGTGGGGTGAGAAGGTGGGATGGAGGAGGGAGGGAGAGAAGTGGAAAGGAGGAAGGAGGGAAGAAGGAAGGTACCTCGGAAGAGAGCGAAATGGAGGTTGTGTCGGTGAGAAGGAATGGGGGTGCAGGGACGGCGATATGTAAAGGAGGTAGGATTATTGGACTAGGAGAGTTAGATGAAGGGAGAAAAGGAAGGGAGAGTACGCTATTAACATCCTTCTCCCCTTTCTTTTTCATTATGCTTTACTCCTCCCTCTTTCCTTGTATAAAATTCTCTCTCTCTCTCTCTCTCTCTCTCTCTCTCTCTCTCTCTCTCTCTCTCTCTCTCTCTCTCTCTCTCTCTCTCTCTCTCTCTCTCTCTCTCTCTCTCTCTGGGTGGTTGTTATTTGGCAAAATTGGATACATCAGCAGTGCACTGTTATCCTATGTTATGTGATACCTGGAGGGTGTTCCTGCAGGGTGTTCCGGGGGTCAACGCCTCCTGGCCTGGTCCATGACCCGACCTCCGGTCCATGACCAGTTACATACTGAAAAGAAAAGCTATATTTTTAGGAAAATTGTGGTAAAACCTAGAATAGAGGAACTTAGGGGGATATGGAGGGGTAGGGGAAGAGAGGGAGGGGTTATGTCGACTAAGACATGCTGGGTGGCAACGCACCTACAAAGAGACAGCCGCCATGACACCAATTACTTAAATACAGGGTGTAATTGTTGTGTCGTGTGTTGGGGGGGGGGAGGTGAGTGAGGGAAATGACCTTGGAGAGGGAATGCTAGGGCAGAGGTCATTCTTAAGCAAGACATTTGTGGCCAAGGAAGATGGCCCTACGGAAGGGGGAGTGGTACCTTAATCTAATAAGGCAGCGCGACACACGACTGGATGAGGGGCGTGGGTATTTGTTGGTGAGGGTATTGCTGGTGAAGGCATTGTTGGTGAGGGTATTGTTGGTGATGGTAGTGTTGGTGAGGGTATTAGTGGTGAGAGGTGAGGGCATTGTTGGTGAGGGAGAGAGAAGGGATTATTGTCAGTGATATGCTACGTTGTAAGTAGGAGTCTGTTACTTGTGTCACGGCTTAGGCATGTAAGTATTAACTAGAGTTATTAAAAGATCATGAGGCTGACCTATATTTCAAAGAGCAGCTGTACCCGTGGGCAGTCAGTCAGGATGTAGACACCAAGCTGATACCATTACGACATGCAAACGTCACGACGTTCTTCCTAATAAACACCGGTCACATCAGTTGTGTATTTCTACAACGGCTTTATAACGTTTCTCGAACCCATCCGCAGCAATATTGGTGAAAGAAAAAGCAAGAGAAAAATCACTTAATCTTTTAAAGGTTTTCCTTCGGGGATATGTATTTATGTCCTGGATAATGGAGGTATCTAAAAAAAATAAATGCCAAAATAACCATAATTTCCTAATGACAGTAAAATGAGCGGATAATATCATAGTGTTAACATAGAGAAATCATTTTTATCGATTTAGAAAACAGAGTAAACTGTTAATTTCTTTGCCATCCATCCTCGTCTCGAGGCTTCTGCTTCAGCGCGTAGGTAAACACAGATCAGACCAGTGTACGGACATATAACACTGGACATTTAAATTCTCTACACATTAAAAGCATCCTTAACTTGTTAGTGAGTGTGTGACCAGTAAGGTAGACTTCTTTAAGAGAGCTTGCTCATTACCTTGATAATGAAGAAATAAGGAAATCTTACTTTTTATTACTCCTTTCCCCCTCTCCTCCTCAAGTGGGCAGTTAGGGTTACCTGGAGTCTACCTGGATGGCATTCCGGGGATCAACCCCCATCCCCCCCGGCGGCCCGGTCCACGACCAGGCCTCACGGTGAATCAGGGTCTGATCAACCAGGCTGGCCGCACGTAGTCCAACATACGAACCACAGCCCGGCTGATCCGACACCGACTTTAAATATCTACCTAGCTTCCTCTTGAAGGCAGCCAGTGGCCCGGTGGCCTGGTGGCTAAAGCTCCCGCTTCACACACGGAGGGCCCGGGTTCGATTCCCGGCGGGTGGAAACATTTCGACACGTTTCCTTACACCTGTTGTCCTGTTCACCTAGCAGCAAATAGGTACCTGGGTGTTAGTCGACTGGTGTGGGTCGCATCCTGGGGGACAAGATTAAGGACCCCAATGGAAATAAGTTAGACAGTCTTCGATGACGCACTGACTTTCTTGGGTTATCCTGGGTGGCTAACCCTCCGGGGTTAAAAATCCGAACGAAATCTTATCTTATCTTCCCCTTATGCCTGGTGGGAGGTTGTTGAATAGTCTTGGGCCCAGGACACTTACTGTGTTTTCTCTTAGTGTATCAGTGGCGCCTCTGCTTTTCATTGGGGGTATTTTGCACCGCCTGCCCAGGGTTAGAGCAACATGACAAATGATTAATATACCTTATGTAGCAGAGAGGAAAGTTCTGCAAAATATTATAGTGACTAATTTAACAGTTAAACAGTGAAATAATTCATCGCAAGTATAAAAGCATGGTAGAGTGTGCTGAACAGCTCCTGTGGGGGATTGAAGGTGCAGTAAGTGCACTAAGGGAATTTTCTATGCACATAAAAGGTCCATGGCTCTTAAAACACAATTCCTTTAATGGTATCTAAAGGGACTCTGTATCTTAGTACAAACCATTTCTATCAGCTGGGTTGTGGGGACTAGTGTGGAGTGAGAAGTGCAGTCATCAACACTCTGGGAGGGAGGGAGTCAAGGGTCACGCGGAAAGAAGAAAGGCGTCAACGAGTGTTGGTGTTCTGGTGCTGGTACTCTAATGCTGGCGTTGGTGTTGTGGTGTGAGTATTGGTGTTCTGAAGAGGGTGTGGGTGCGGACTGGCACACACACATGACTGGCCACACGACACTATCATTGGAGGCAGGTCGAGATGACCCAAAGACAGTCCCACGCATTATTGCATAGGAATATCCTCCGCTTCTGTTAATAGTACAAGTACAATTTTCATTATAATAAAGGGATACAATACTGACAGGTTGATGAATGCATAAGCGAAACTTTTCGGAAATAAAGATACCAACGTGTTCCACGTGTCTTATTCATCACGTCAAGTATATACGTATTATTCTCATCAGTCTTAATTACTGAAATATGTTGTGTCTCCCTACCTTATGTGTGGTACATCATGAGCTAAGCGTCACTGATAAAAACCGCTCTTAAAAACCACCTAAAGTGGTCAGGCCACTTAACCTCTCTCTTCCTATCTACCCACAACCTTTTTCACTGCTCTGTCCAATAGCCGGATTCATTAGGCCATCAACCGGCCCGGTCCCAGGGGGCGATGACCCCAGAAATCGTCTTCGGATAATCTTCAGTTAGGGGACTCCTGTTCTTTCCCTCCCCTTTCTTGCCATTGATGTTACCTGCGTAGAGTCCACCTGGAGGGTATTCCGGGGATCAGCGCCCCCGCGGCCTGGTCCATGACCAGGCCGCCCGGTGGATCACGGCCTAATCTACTAGGTTGTTACTGCTGGCCGCACGTATTCCAACGTATGAACCACAGCCTGGCTGATCCGGCATTGACTTTAGGTATGTGTCCAGCTCCCTCTTGAAGGCATCCAGGGGTCTGTTGGTAATTCCCCTTATGCCTGGGGGAGGCTGTTGAACAGTCTTAGGCCCCGGACACTTATTGTGGTTTCTCTTAGTGTACTAATGGCTCCCCTACTTTTCATTGGGGATATGTTGCACCGCCTGCCCAGTCTTTTGCTTTCGTAGCCAAACAATAATAAGTGGTCTGTCTTGTATCATCAGTTAAACATTACATTACAAACTGACCCTTCATGACATATAGAGACTTGTGTCAAACAAACTAAATATTTAATTGGTGCAACATATTCTCAGTTTACACCGTTTGTTTTCTTACACTACTCCCAGCGCCATTTTCTGAACGTTCTTTGCTATTTGAATAATATTTGTTTTAGGATAGGGTAAATTTCATGCACCAATAACAACGTATATTTAACAACAAATTAGCAAAACAGGCGTGACACGTGAGCAGCGAGGTATTAGTGGAAGCTGAGGGATGGTTGAGGTGTGTCACTGTGAGGACACGTTGGTGTGTGTGGTGTAGTTGTCCTGGATGAAGTACATGGTACACGACATTAGGCAGTATAAGGAGTTCTGGTGACTGTGAAGACTGCTTGAGTTATGCACCTTGTTGACACTAAATGTTGCTGATGTGCGGTGCTCAAGCCGGACCTAAGTGATTAGTGTTCCAGAATAGTATTCACCAGAGAGAGAGAGAGAGAGAGAGAGAGAGAGAGAGAGAGAGAGAGAGAGAGAGAGAGAGAGAGAGAGAGAGAGAGAGAGAGAGAGAGAGAGAGAGAGAGACTTTTTCTACTAGTGCATGCCAGAGATGCAGACTGGTAGACAGAAAACACACACGCGCGCGCGCTATCAAGCTAAACATTAAGTAGGTAATCAGTCTCATCGTCACTTTACCCTCAGATCCCCCAAGAGATTGACCTGGCTCTCCCATTCCATGGTCCGAGCCTGACAGCTTACCATTTCTGAGTCACTGTGTGACCCGCTACACGTTTAAGACTTCCTCGTAATATTTATAGTGATTTATTATACACTTATTAATATTATATAAAGACAGATTGCACACTAAGTAATATATCAGAAATTTTGAGCGTTTTAGAAATTTGTAACATAATATAGCGAAAGGTTGAACCACGGCTCTGTCGCCCACCCATACCCACCCACACACACACACGCCCACCCACACACACACACGCCCACCCACATACACACACGCCCACCCACATACACACACACCTACATACAGTTGAGGCTTGAGGCTCTCAAGACATTATATTTTCATAAAGGATCATTCACCTCACAAAGACACTTCAATCTTATAAAATCTTCAGTAAAGTGTTGAAGACAGTAGCTTCTCCAGCTGTATGGTTGGAATTATTATATGTGCTGTATTATATTCATCTGAGTGTAATAGGTAAAGATATATGTACCTTCACATAAGTATCATTTAAAACCAATATTAGTGTTGGTAGTATGTATCAGTTATTTGTGACTTACGTTAACAAGTCACAGAATAGTAGCGCACACATGTGTGTTATTTAAACTACCTTCAAACAGAAACCTCACAAAGATATTTGACACACTGAGTGAACGAAACAAATTTGTTTGTGGAAACATGAATTTGTTTACCCTTATCAAGAGTCTCGTAAACAAGTTCGTTGGGAAACACGAGTCGTTTTCTTTTAGCGATGAAGAGCTAGAGGAAGCCGGACATACTTTCTCATTTATGTAAACTAAGGCAGCTGGTTGAGTGTGACTCCCTTTTTGAATATCTCCAGTGTGTGTTGAAGTGCCGTGGCCTTATTGGGGAAATCATTAGTATAATTAATTGGTTTTGTGTATCATCAGTGTCTTGAAGCCTCAGGACCCACAATAATGTATTAGTAGTACCCGGAGCTGCTGTGCATAACTTTACCTAATGCACAGAGTTTGTTGTACTGTGGACTCTGATACAGAGTTTGCATGTTCGAGTCCTGCTGTGGACGTAGAGACAATGTTTGTAAATAATTTTGCCTGTTTGCTAATTGTTAAGCGCGCGCGCACACACACACACACACACACACACACACACACACACACACACACACACACACACACACACACACACACACACACACACACACACACACACACACACACACACACACACATATACTATATATACACACACACACACACATATATATATATAATATATATATATATATATATATATATATATATATATATATATATATATATATATATTTCGATGTATATGTTTGGCAGTCATATAGAATATATGATCTCTATCTCATCAGCACAGAGTAAGAGTTACCTCCTCCGTACCAGGGAGGTAACTCTTACACTGTAATACATTAATTAAGGGGTTAGTGTTGGTATTTTGTTCCCCAGACAAATGGCAACCCGTTAATTAACCGATAAAGCATCTGTTATTCTCTTAATACTGTAATACATCCGTTCCAACTTAAGGGCCTGGTCTGAGACCTGGGCGATACCACCATCACTACAAGGTTAACATAATTAACCTGGGTTTTAAATAAAAAATATATTTTTTCTAAGACTTTATAAACCGGTGTTTCCATTAATTAAATATTTTATAATATTTTGCTTTGTTTCGAGTCCAGTTTATTTTGTCGATCATGTAATTTGTATTTCAGTTATTAGTAATTTTCTGTTGTTGCATATATTACATATATTACTCTAAGTAACTTGCTTTATTTGCTTGTTTAATTAAAGATTAGTGTGTCCCTGAGTTACCTGGCTGTAATGTTGAATAATTAGAGTATCAACTTATCAATATTCAAGAATTTTTTTGTGTGTTCACGTTCTCTCCGAATTCTGAGATTTAACAGTCTAGATTTAAGTGCACCAAGTCTGCCTTTCTGTTAAACACTTCTTTCTTCGTATATATTTCTTCCTCAGAATCCGTAGATCACATGAATACAGATCGATCAATCAAATTTTTTTTATCACTTCTATTGTGTAATCCCAATGTTGAGTATCATTCGATGAGTTGTGCTATATCATACCTTGTATTGCATTACAGTTTCATTACAGTAAGTTTCATTATAGTCAATTATGTAAGCTTCCGTTCCAATATTCTACTTATGTATGTTATAATGTTCAATTGTTGTGTACTTTGACATTGTATAGAATCAGCCTGAGCCGTACACCTGCCGTCTCTAGTTTATTAGCTGTATGTCGGGACGACATACGTTAGCGTTGCCGAGCTCTCAGTAGTACCAGTTACTAGTAACCAGTTACCAGTAACCAGTTACCAATAGATGACTCACTACCAACCGTGTGTGAATCACTGACTGTTATTTACGTTGCTGCTGACCATAGCATGTTTCTGAACGCCGCTCACCCCCTAGGCACTGGTGGGGCAGTCTTAAGATAGAGAGCAGAGAGGCAGGGCGGCTGATGGTGCTTCCCATACTTTCCGTTATAATTATACATACTAACCAGCCTACGTGAGTGTTTTTACCCCATCCACATTTCGAACCCCACATGACAATGTTGTACCTCACTAGACGAGGAGGAGGCGCATGGGGTGCAGGAGAGTGAACATTATGAGGTGGGGAAAGAAGGGAAGGCCATGTGGGTAAGGAAGGAGAGAAGGGAAGGGTCATGGGGGATGAGAAGGGTCATTGGGTAGGGACTGGAAGGGTCATTAGGTGGTGAAGGAGGGGGGTTGTGAGGGGTGTTATATGGGGAGTGAGGTTGGGGTTGTGGCAGAGGTATTGTGTACTATAATGGCTTATCTCAGCCAATCTAGCTCAAAATATTCGAGTAGTCGCCTTTCTTTTGTTGTCGTGTGTGTGTGTGTGTGTGTGTGTGTACTCACCTAATTGTACTCACCTAATTGTGGTTGCAGGGGTCGAGACTCAGCTCCTGGCCCCACCTCTTCACTGATCGCTACTGGATCCTCTCTCTCTCTGCTTCCTGAGCTTTGTCATACCTCTTCTTAAAACTATGTATGGTTCCTGCCTCCACTACTTCACTTGCTAGGCTATTCCACTTGCTGACAACTCTATGACTGAAGAAATACTTCCTAACGTCCCTGTGACTCGTCTGAGTCTTCAGCTTCCAGTTGTGACCCCTTGTCCCTGTGTCCCCTCTCTGGAACATCCTATCTCTGTCCACCTTGTCTATTCCCCGCAGTATCTTGTATGTCGTTATCATGTCTCCCCTGACCCTTCTGTCCTCCAGTGTCGTCAGTCCGATTTCCCTTAACCTTTCCTCGTACGACATTCCCTTGAGCTCTGGGACTAGCCTTGTTGCAAACTTTTGTACTTTCTCTAACTTCTTGACGTGCTTGACCAGGTGTGGGTTCCAGACTGGTGCTGCATACTCCAGTATGGGCCTAACATACACAGTGTACAGTGTCTTGAACGATTCCTTATTAAGGTATCGGAACGCTATTCTCAGGTTTGCCAGGCGCCCGTATGCTGCAGCGGTTGTTTGGTTGATGTGTGCCTCCGGTGATGTGCTCGGTGTTATGGTCACCCCAAGGTCTTTCTCCCTGAGCGAGGTCTGTAGTCTTTGTCCACCTAGCCTATACTCTGTCTGCGGTCTTCTTTGCCCCTCCCCAATCTTCATGACTTTGCATTTGGCTGGATTGAATTCGAGAAGCCAGTTACTGGACCACATGTCCAGCCTCTCCAGGTCTCTTTGCAGTCCTGCCTCATCCTCGTCCGATTTAATTCTTCTCATCAACTTCACGTCATCTGCGAACAGGGACACTTCAGAGTCTATTCCTTCCATCATGTCGTTCACATATATCAAAAATAGCACTGGTCCTAGAACTGACCCCTGTGGGACCCCGCTCGTAACAGGCGCCCACTGTGATACCTCTTCACGTGCCATGACTCGTTGCTGCCTCCCTGTCAGGTATTCCCTTATCCATTGCAGTGCCCTTCCTTTTACGTGTGCCTGATCCTCCAGCTTCTGCACTAATCTCTTGTGGGGAACTGTGTCAAAGGCCTTCCTGCAGTCTAGGAAAACGCAATCTACCCAACCCTCTCTCTCGTGTCTTACTTCTGTTACCTTGTCATAAAACTCCAGGAGGTTTGTGATACAAGATTTGCCTTCCATGAACCCATGCTGGTTTTCATTTATAATCTTGTTCCTTTCCAGGTGTTCGACCACTCTCCTCCTGATAATCTTCTCCATGACTTTGCACACAATACATGTCAGAGACACAGGTCTGTAGTTTAGTGCCTCGTTTCTGTTTCCTTTCTTAAATATGGGGACTACATTAGCTGTCTTCCATTTCTCAGGTAGTTGCCCAGTTTCAAGGGATGTGTTGAAGATTGTGGTTAGAGGCACACACAGCATCTCTGCTCCTTCTCTAAGAACCCATGGGGAGATGTCCGGTCCCATCGCCTTTGAGGTGTCAAGGTCACTTAAGAGCTTCTTCACCTCCTCCTCAGTTGTTCGTATGTCATCCAACACTTGTTGGTATATTCCCTCTTGATGTTCCCTTCTGTGCTGTCTTCCCACAGCCCTTCCTGTCTCTACTGTAAAAACTTCCTTAAATCTCCTGTTCAGCTCCTCACATACCTCCTGATCATTTCTTGTGAGTTCTCCACCTTCTGTCCTTAATCTGATCACCTGGTCTTTGACTGTTGTCTTCCTCCTGATGTGGCTATACAACAGTTTCGGGTCAGTCTTGATTCTCGATGCTATGTCATTTTCATACTGTGTGTGTGTGTGTGTGTGTGTGTGTGTGTGTGTGTGTGTGTGTGTATGTGTGTGTGTGTGTGTGTGTGTGTGTGTGTGTGTGTGTGTGTGTGTGTGTACTCACCTAGTTGTACTCACCTAGTTGAGGTTGCGGGGGTCGAGTCCGAGCTCCTGGCCCCGCCTCTTCACTGATCGCTACTAGGTCACTCTCCCTGAGCCGTGAGCTTTATCATACCTCTGCTTAAAGCTATGTATGGATCCTGCCTCCACTACATCACTTCCCAAACTATTCCACTTACTGACTACTCTGTGGCTGAAGAAATACTTCCTAACATCCCTGTGATTCATCTGTGTCTTCAGCTTCCAACTGTGCCCCCTTGTTACTGTGTCCAATCTCTGGAACATCCTGTCTTTGTCCACCTTGTCAATTCCTCTCAGTATTTTGTATGTCGTTATCATGTCCCCCCTATCTCTCCTGTCCTCCAGTGTCGTCAGGTTGATTTCCCTTAACCTCTCCTCGTAGGACATACCTCTTAGCTCTGGGACTAGTCTTGTTGCAAACCTTTGCACTTTCTCTAGTTTCTTTACGTGCTTGGCTAGGTGTGGGTTCCAAATTGGTGCCGCATACTCCAATATGGGCCTAACGTACACGGTGTACAGGGTCCTGAATGATTCCTTATTAAGATGTCGGAATGCTGTTCTGAGGTTTGCTAGGCGCCCATATGCTGCAGCAGTTATTTGGTTGATGTGCGCTTCAGGAGATGTGCCTGGTGTTATACTCACCCCAAGATCTTTTTCCTTGAGTGAGGTTTGTAGTCTCTGGCCCCTTAGACTGTACTCCGTCTGCAGTCTTCTTTGCCCTTCCCCAATCTTCATGACTTTGCACTTGGTGGGATTGAACTCCAGGAGCCAATTGCTGGACCAGGTCTGCAGCCTGTCCAGATCCCTTTGTAGTTTTGCCTGGTCTTCGATCGAGTGAATTCTTCTCATCAACTTCACGTCATCTGCAAACAGGGACACCTCAGAGTCTATTCCTTCCGTCATGTCGTTCACAAATACCAGAAACAGCACTGGTCCTAGGACTGACCCCTGTGGGACCCCGCTGGTCACAGGTGCCCACTCTGATACCTCGCCATGTACCATGACTCGCTGCTGTCTTCCTGTCAAGTATTCCCTGATCCATTGTAGTGCCTTCCCTGTTATCCCTGCTTGGTCCTCCAGTTTTTGCACTAATCTCTTGTGTGGAACTGTGTCAAACGCCTTCTTGCAGTCCAAGAAAATGCAATCCACCCACCCCTCTGTCTCTTGTCTTACTGCTGTCACCATGTCATAGAACTCCAGTAGGTTTGTGACACAGGATTTCCCGTCCCTGAAACCATATTGGCTGCT
Organism: Cherax quadricarinatus; assembly: GCF_038502225.1. Classification (NCBI taxonomy): domain Eukaryota; kingdom Metazoa; phylum Arthropoda; class Malacostraca; order Decapoda; family Parastacidae; genus Cherax; species Cherax quadricarinatus. The sequence goes on along the minus strand of NC_091295.1, from coordinate 36,311,409 downwards.
GTTGATGAGATCGTTCCTTTCTAGGTGTTCCACCACTCTTCTCCTGATAATCTTCTCCATGATTTTGCATACTATACATGTCAGTGACACTGGTCTGTAGTTTAATGCTTCATGTCTGTCTCCTTTTTTAAAGATTGGGACTACATTTGCTGTCTTCCATGCCTCAGGCAATCTCCCTGTTTCGATAGATGTATTGAATATTGTTGTTAGGGGTACACATAGCGCCTCTGCTCCCTCTCTCAATACCCATGGGGAGATGTTATCTGGCCCCATTGCCTTTGAGGTATCTAGCTCACTCAGAAGCCTCTTCACTTCTTCCTCGGTTGTGTGCACTGTGTCCAGCACATGGTGGTGTGCCCCACCTCTCCGTCTTTCTGGAGCCCCTTCTGTCTCCTCTGTGAACACTTTTTGAATCTCTTGTTGAGTTCCTCACATACTTCACGGTCATTTCTTGTTGTCTCTCCTCCTTCCTTCCTTAGCCTGATTACCTGGTCCTTGACTGTTGTTTTCCTCCTGATGTGGCTGTACAACAGTTTCGGGTCAGATTTGGCTTTCGCTGCTATGTCATTTTCATATTGTCTTTGGGCCTCCCTTCTTATCTGTGCATATTCGTTTCTGGCTCTACGACTGCTCTCCTTATTCTCCTGGGTCCTTTGCCTTCTATATTTCTTCCATTCCCTAGCACACTTGGTTTTTGCCTCCCTGCACCTTTGGGTAAACCATGGGCTCATCCTAGCTTTTTCATTATTCCTGTTACCCTTGGGTACAAACCTCTCCTCAGCCTCCTTGCATTTTGTTGCTACATATTCCATCATCTCATTAACTGGCTTCCCTGCCAGTTCTCTGTCCCACTGAACCCCGTTCAGGAAGTTCCTCATTCCTATGTAGTCCCCTTTCTTGTAGTTTGGCTTCATTCGTCCTGGCCTTCCTGCTTCTCCCTCCACTTGTAGCTCTACTGTGTATTCGAAGCTTAAACCACATGGTCACTGGCCCCAAGGGGTCTTTCATATGTGATGTCCTCGATATCTGCACTACTCAAGGTGAATACTAAGTCCAGCCTTGCTGGTTCATCCTCTCCTCTCTCTCTTGTAGTGTCCCTTACGTGTTGGCACATGAAGTTTTCCATTACCACCTCCATCATCTTAGCCCTCCATGTATCTTGGCCCCCATGTGGGTCCAAGTTCTCCCAATCGATCTCCTTGTGGTTAAAGTCACCCATGATCAGGAGCTTTGCCCTGCATGCATGAGCTCTTCTGGCCACTCTAGCCAGTGTGTCAACCATCGCTCTATTGCTCTCGTCGTACTCTTGCCTTGGCCTCCTGCTGTTCTGCGGTGGGTTATACATCACTGCTATTACCACCTTGGGACCTCCAGAGTGAAGCGTTCCCGCTATGTAATCACTTTCTTCTCCGCTGTCTCCTCTCTCCAGCTCATCAAAATTCCAGCGATTTTTGATCAGCAATGCCAATGTGTGTGTGTGTGTGTTTACATATGTACATATGTATGTGAGAGCTGTTCCTTCGGGGTCAAGTTATAGCTCCTGGCCTCGTATTATAACTTTCAATCAACTTGTGCAGTTGTTTCATGTTCTCTGAATGTCTAGTCTTAGCGCTTCTTTTTGATTATAATAATAATAATCTGAATGTCTAGTATACTCGTTCATCTCTGCCTAGCTTGTTAAATTTATTAACTGCCAGTTTGTTTCACTTACAATTGCCTGTCAAATTTAGTTACATTATATTTATCCATGTCTTCAATGTGGACACAGCCATGCCTCGGGCGTTCCTAGTACTACCATGTTATAACATGGGTAGCAGTGTCATACCATGGTTAACAATGTCATACCGTGGGTAACAATGTCATACCATGGGTAACAATGAGTGTTGCACCTATTACCATTGGCAGAGTTAATGACTATATTAAATTAATTACGCCACTTACCAAATACCACATAATTGGCCAATTAAATATTGACGCCTCTGAAACCCACTTAGGTTTCCAAGGGGTGAGAAGAAGCCTCCTTACCACTGGCGTTTGCCTGAAGTCGCTTCCGAGGTAACCGTCCCTGCGGCCTGGCTCCAGAACAGGTCTCCTCTCCTGGTTGCTGGTCTGATCGATCAAGCTGTTAGTGCCCGCCGCCTGTAGTCCAACATATGCATCACTACCTGGCTGATCAGGAACTGCTTTGAGGAATCTGTCACGATCCCTCCTAAAGACAGCTAGGTGTTCGTTCATGATCTCTCTTATACATGAAGGGCGTTGAAGAGTCGTGGTTCCTTAACAGTTATTGAGTTATCTCATAGTGTACTTATTGACTCCCTGCTTTTCATTGGAAGTATCCTGCACTGTCTACCAAGCCTCTTGTAAACATAAGTAGTAATTTCGGTGTGCAGGTTTGGGACCAATCTCTCCAATATATGAGGTATCCTCCCCGATGTTCTAAGGAATATAGGTCTAGGGACTTCAGGCACTCTCAGTAATTTGGTAACTTGACTGAGTTTATACGAACTGTGAAGGTTCTCCGTACATTTTCCGGCTCAGCAATTTCGTTATGTACTAACGGCCCTCTTCATGGGGGGTTGGGCGTTAGTACATAATATTCCAACCTAGAGAAAACGAGTGACCTGAAGAGTATCATCTTTGGCTTGGCATCTCTTGTTTTGAAGGGTCTAGTTATCCAGACTTATCATTTATCTTGCAGTTGCGATAATAAATAACGTTGTTGTGCTCATTGAACGCGAAATCTGACGTCACTCCCAGATCTCTCACACTTGGCTTATGTTCAGTTAAGTGGTTTGAGTTTGTCTTATACTCTGATGTTATTTCCTCCATTCTTTCGTGACATAGTAACTTAAATTTGTCGTCTTTGAACATCATATTGTTGTCAGTAGATGGAATCCAGGACGGGGTGGCCCTGGCTTGGATACTGAGGATTATAGTGCAGTCCCAGAACTTGCAGAAATTGACAACACACCTCCCTACAATTCTATCCAACCAAAAGTGAAATTGTGCGAATACTATGCTTGGGGCATTTGTAAGCATGGAATATCAGGAAAAAAAATGGGACATGCAACTTTGAGCATCCCAAAAAATGTAGCGACCTCATGTCTAAAGGAATGTGTCGTTCTTCTTCCTGTACTTTCTTTCACCCAAAAATGTGTCACTCCTCGGTCCTCCAGAAGCAGTGTTGCAACATCAACTGCCCTGCATACCATCTAAAAGGGACCAGGAGGCACAGACCCCACAAGACAAATAATAGTAGTTACGACAACCCAACTCCAGGAGATTTTTTAGTGGCAGGAAACGGAAAAAGAAAATGGAAGGAAATAACAAAAATAATCCACCACCTTGGAGCCTTGTTGGACTGGAGGCACAGCCAATGGCCACCCATGGCCCTCCAGAACTACAACTAATGATGCCAATAACAAAATCCCCCCAACAAACACAGAATACAACCTCGTTCATATTTGCTAATATACAGGGCCTTAAGCCATCCACCAACAACAAAATACCTTTTATCAGTGGACTTCTAGAGGAGTCTAATGCAATGTTTGCAGCCTTCACAGAGACCCACACAAAAGATCACTTTGACAGTGAAATATGGATAAGTGGGTACAACCTTTTTAGATGTGACAGAAAGAACAGGCAACAAGGGGGGGTTGGCCTGTATGTCAAAGAGTCGCTCATCTGCACGGAGTTGCTGAGCACCACAAATGATGTAGTTGAAGTTCTATCAATAAAGATCGAGAACCAAAACCTAGTCATTGTGGTTGTATATAAGCCACCAGATGCAACCTCCCAACAGTTCAAGGAACAGCTACTGAAAATTGATGACTGTCAGGAAAGCCTTCCAGCTCCATCCCCAAACATCTTACTGCTTGGTGATTTCAACCTAAGGGATACAAAATGGAAGAATGTAGCGAATAATGTTATAACTGAAACAATCCCCAGAGGTATCGCAAATGAAAGGTCACACACACACGAGCTACTAAGTCTCTGCGAAAAACACACTTTAAGCCAGCAGATAGTGGAGCCAACAAGACCAATGAGGACCTGATAAGAGACATAAGAATATCAAAAACAACTAATTCCAATCACAACCTAATCAAAGTCCAGACTAACATGCACAGGGGTCCTGATCAGCAAAATGCATGTACCTGTGAAGGTGTCTTCACAAAATACAACTTCAACAACAAGAACATCAACTGGGACCAGGTAAACCATGTCCTAAACGAAACATGTTGGGAAGATATCTTAAATGACATGGATTCAAACCAGTGCCTTGAAAGGATCAACTTCCTGGCAGCTAAAGCATGTTCTATGCATATTTCCCTAAGAAAGAAGAAGAGCAGGAGCAAACTGGAGAGAGAAAGACGCTCCCTCTACAGAAGACGATGAAGAATCACTGAGCTCAGGAATGCTAGAATATCTGATACACGGAAGGAGGCGCTGACCAGTGAAGTGGAAACTATCGAACTTAAGTTAAATGACTTACAGGAACCAGGAGAGACAGGAGGAGCTTAAAGCTATTAGTGAAATTGAAAGAAATTTGAAATATTTCTTTTCATATGCCAAAAACAAGGCAAATACCACATCTAGTATCGGGCCCTTACTCAGACAGGATGGGACTTACACAGATGACAACAAGGAAATGAGTGAAATACTGAAATTCTAGTATGACTCTGTGTTTAGTGAGCCATTAATCAGTCTGAAGATCGACGATCCAAATGAATGAAAACTCCATCAATGTATGCCAGATTTCCGACATTGCTGACCTAGAAAATGTACAGAGAACCTTCACGGCGCGCATAACGGAGATAAAACACCTCAATTACTGGGAGCACTTGAGGTTCCTAAAACTGTATTCCCTGGAACGCGGGCGGGAGAGATACATGATTATATACACCTGGAAAATCCTAGAGGGACTAGTACCGAACTTGCACACGAAAATCACTCACTACAAAAGCAAAAGACTTGGCAGACGATGCAACATCCCCCCAATGAAAAGCAGGGGTGTCACTAGCACGTTAAGAGACCATACAATAAGTGTCAGGGGCCCGAGACTGTTCAACTGCCTCCCAGCATACATAAGGGGGATTACCAACAGACCCCTGGCAGTCTTCAAGCTGGCACTGGACAAGCACCTAAAGTCGGTTCCTGACCAGCAGGGCTGTGGCTCGTACGTTGGTTTGCGTGCAGCCAGCAGCAACAGCCTGGTTGATCAGGCTCTGATCCACCAGGAGGCCTGGTCACAGACCGGGCCGCGGGGGCGTTGACCCCCGGAACTCTCTCCAGGTAAACTCCAGGTTACCCTAACTCCGATAGACTTTGAAAAAACCATTGACAACATGCCCATGCACTCAGCCCCAGGCCCAGACTCGTGGAACTCTGTGTATATTAAGAACTGCAAGAAACCCCTCTCTCGTGCCTTAAGTACACTATGGAGAAGGAGCTTGGACATGGGTGAAATTCCAGTCACTTAAAACAACGATATAGCTCCACTCCATAAAGGTGGCAGCAAAGCATTAGCTAAGAACTATAGACCAATAGCTCTAACGTCCCTCATCATAAAAATCTTTGAAAGAGTGCTAAGAAGCAGAATTGCAAATCACCTGGATTCCCAAAAACTGCACAATCCAGGGCAACATGGGTTCAGGGCAGGTCGCTCCTGCCTCTCACAACTACTGGGTCACTATGATATGGCCTTGGATGCACTGGAAAAAAATCAGAATGCAGATGTAATATACACAGACTTTGCAAAAGCATTTGATAAGTGTGATCATGGCGTAATAGCGCACAAAATACGTGCTAAAGGAATAACTGGGAAAGTGGGAAGATGGATCTTCAACTTCCTAAGCAATCGAACACAAAGAGTAGTGGTCAACAGAGTTAAATCGGAGGTTGTCATAGTGAGAGCTCTGCTCCACAAGGCACAGTACTCGCCCCCATCCTGTTCCTCATCCTCATATCAGACATAGACAGAGATGTAATCCACAGCACCGTATCATTCTTTGCAGACGATACTAGGATCTGCATGAGGTTGTCATCTGCTGAGGACGCGGTTAACCTCCAAGAAGATATAAACAAAGTTTTCCAGTGGGCAACGGAAAACAATATGATGTTCAATGAGGACAAATTCCAACTACTCCGTTATGGAAAACTGGAGGAGATAATAACTAGAACAGACTATACTACAGACTCTGGCCATACAGTAGAGCGGAAAAATAATGTAAGGGACCTGGGAGTAGTAATGTCTGAGGATCTCACTTTCAAGGATCACAACAGTGCCACGATCACAAGTGGAAAGAAAATGATAGGATGGATAATGAGAACGTTCAAAACGAGATGTCAAGCCAATGATGATCCTTTTCAAATCACTTGTTCTCTCTAGGCTGGAATACTGCTGTACATTAACATCTCCGTTCAAAGTGGTGAAATTGTAGATCTAGAGAGTGTACAGAGAACCTTTACTGCACGTTTAAGTTCTGTCAAGCACCTTAACTACTGGGAACGCTTAGAAGCACTTGACTTGTACTCGTTGGAACGCAGGAGAGAGAGATATAACATAATCTACACTTGGAAAATCCTAGAAGGAATGGTCCCGAATCTGCATACAGAAATCACTCCCTATGAAAGTAAAAGACTGGGCAAGCGATGCAAAATACTCCCAATTAAAAGTAGGGGCGCCATTGGTACACCAAGAGAACACCATAAGTGTCCGGAGCCCAAGACTGTTAAACAGCCTCCCACCCAGCATAAGGGGAATTACCAATAAACCCCTGGCTGCCTTCAAGAGAGAGCTGGATAGATACCTAAAGTCAGTGCTGGATCAGCCGGGCTGTGGTTCGTACGTTGGACTGCGTGCGGCTAGCAGTAACAGCCTAGTTGATCAGGCCCTGATCCACCGGGAGGCCTGGTCGTGGACCGGGCCGCGGGGGCATTGATCCCCGGAATAACCTCCAGGTAGGTAGACTCCAGGTAGCAGCTCACTGGAAGATTTGGTTCGCTGTGTCTTCTATGGACGTCATTTTCATACAAATTCTATTATCGTCTGCAGAGGATGCTACATTGTCGTGATTTATGTCCCTGTCTGTGTCAGATGTGAGAATGAAGAAAAGTGGGGCGATTAGTGTGTTTGGCGGACAGAACTTTTCACTGTAGCAGCCCCTTCTTTCACTCTGTTTACTAACAACCTTTGGGTTTTCTTTGTTAGGAAGGTAAATATTCATCTGTTCGCCTTCCCACTTATTCCTTTTGTAAGCATTTTGTGTGCAATTACCCAATGGTTGCACTTGTGAAAGGCTTCGGCAAAGTCAGTACATTTTGCGTATCTTCAAATGAATCCAGCATCACGTTGTATTAGTCCAGCCTTTGCGAAAGGTAAGAGCGACCTTTTCTGAACCCATGTTGACCTGTGTTGTGCAGATGCTGCTATTTCATGTGATTAATAATCTTGCTTCTATAAACTCTTCCAAAAATCTTGATAATGTGAGATGCTAGTATTCCCATTTTAGGATAACGCTACTTAGTTAGCCACGTATAATATAATTATTTCTTAGGGGTAACTTCATACCCCAAAATCAATTAATCTTGGTTATAGCAGCAAGCAGTGTACCTTGCTCACCACTAGTGCCTGCTGTACCTCACCTGTTCCATCACTAAATCTATTGTACGATGCAGATGGTGCTTTTGCAGCTAAGGGGAGATTTTCATCTTTTGTAAGACATGCTTACCTCTTGGTTATGTCTTGTTCCCTGGATCATGGCCTCCGCTGCTCGCTCCCAGACCAGACCTCCCTGGTGAGAGTGTCATCAGCAAGGTGTACATGCAGTTCCACTTGTTATGTTTCTTCTTCTGTTGGTAATTTTCCTAAGGTTTAATGGGAGGCTGTTGAAAAGTCTATTTACCTTATTGTCTGGTGTAGAGAATATCTAACCTTGTGCCCACAGGGTCACCCAGTCAAGTAATGACCAGGCGCAACTGTGATTACTGTGACTGAGCAGGTTCAGGTTCAAGTAGGTTCACCGGGTGTGTCCCAGCCCGAGTCGTCTCCATGTGGTAACCTGACTAAGCGGTCACAGGCACTGTACACTGGTCAGTACAGAGAGTGGTGAAGGTATGTGTGTTAGTGTGTGTGTGTGTGTGTGTGTGTGTGTGTGTGTGTGTGTGTGTGTGTGTGTGTGTGTGTGTGTGTGTGTGTGTGTGTGATCCGTGTTCTCTACCTCCCCCCTCCTGCACTCCTGTCTAATAGCACTGTGTCTGATGTTGATCTGTCTCTACCTGGGTCAATATCTGGTTTGGGTGCACTTGTCTGTCACTGTCATCCCCCCTGTCTGGCTGTCAGTTACTGTCACCACTTGACTACTTATACCTGTCACTTACTGCCTGTCTCTCTCTCAACACCTATCTGTGTATGTTGCTCCCTCCCCCCATCTCTCTCTCTCTCTCTCTCCCTCTCTCTGAGCTTTGTTACATCATTATTCAAGCCTGTAAATTATCGCAGATTTGCCACATTTGACGCTGTTGTTATTGTTGCATTTGTTTACACCAGTGTTCTTCTGTTGATGTTGATGTTACAGTTGTCAGTACCAGTGTTGCTGTGTTGATGTATTAGTTGTCAGTACCAGTGTTGCTGTGTTGATGTATTAGTTGTCAGTACCAGTGTTGCTGTGTTGATGTATTAGTTGTCAGTACCAGTGTTGCTGTGTTGATGTATTAGTTGTCAGTACCAGTGTTTTTGTGTTGATGTTTGTGTTATAGAAGTCAACGCCAATGTTGCTGTTGGAGATAATAGATAAATACATCACAGTCATAGTGCTGAGGAGCGCATGGCTCCTGCTTCATTACCAGCACTTCCTTAGATCACACCTGATTACCTACCCTTCCTCAGGCGTTGTATGACCCTTGCGGGTTTAGCTCTTCCCCCTGAATATAATAATACTGCAGCAGTCATAGTCTTGACCAGCAGGTTCATCTCTTAACTTTATATGTGACGTTTTTATCCTCAGAGGCTGACATTGATCTTTCCTCAGTTGATTTCAAAACCTGTAGCTGTAGTAGAGTACAGATGATGATGGTGATGGTGGTGGTGATGGTGGTGGCCCTTGTGATGGTAGTCATGGCACTTATGAATTAATGACAGCACGTGCGGGTCACTGAGAGGTGGTGGTGGTAGTGGCAGTATTGGCTGTGGTAGAAGGGTGTGGCAGACTGCATGTGTTGGAGGGGAGTGGAGTGGTAGAGGGGATTGGAGGGGTAGAGTGGTAGAGGGGATTGGAGGGGCAGAGTGGTAGAGGGGATTGGAGGGGCAGAGTGGTGGAGGTTAGTGGAGGGGTAGAGTGGTTGAGGGGAGGGGAGTGCTGGAGTATCGTACAGGAGGGGTAGAGTGGTTGAGGGGAGGGGAGTGCTGGAGTATCGTACAGGAGGGGTGGTGCATGATCCCTCTTCACCTCCTGATAGGGACTTAGTAACACTTAAACTCAACTTATAATCCCTAAGTAAGTTCTCACTACCACTCAATACTCTTAATATACCTCTATAGAGCTGCTCTATTAAACAGAAAAACTTAATATTTTTATATATATGGGAGTACTGTTCTGGGACAAGTTCCCCCAGGACACAGTACTCGTCCCATCTTTTTCCTCATCCTCATATCCGACATAGACACGACCAGACTATATTGGAATGTGCATGAGAGTGACATCTGTTGAGGACACTGCAAATCTCCAAACAAAGATTTCAGATACTCCGTTATGAACAGTCTGAGGAAGTAAAAGCTAAAACCACACAGTAGTGCGAAAACCTAAAGAGAAGGATTTAGGTGTGATTATGTCAGAGGTGGAAAGTAATAGGATGGATAACGAGAACCATCAAAACAAGAAATGCCAGTTTAGTGATGGACCTTTTTAAGTTACTTGTTTTCTCTGGGCTGGAATATTGTTGTATATTTACAGCCTGCAATTTCTCCTGCCTTAAATGCAGGCGAAATTGCAGACCTAGAGAATGTACAGAGAGCCTTCACTGTACATGTAAGTTCAGTCAAGCACCTAAATTACTGGGAACATTTGAAGTCCCTTGAACTGTACTCCTTGGAACGCAGGCGAGAAAGCTAAATCATAATTGAAACCTAAATTTGCACACAGAAATCACTCCTAATGAAAACAAGAGGCTCGGCAGAGATAACACAATAAAAAAATACTTAACCTGTACATAGCTTGTCAATAAAGCTAGGGATCCTTAACCTTGTCAAACCCTGTGTAAAAAAAAATAATAATGGAAGGGGTCCTAGACTATTCAACAGTCTCCCCTCATACATGCCAACAGACCCCTAGCTGTTTTTAAGTATAAGTTTCTTATGTCATTTCCTGATTAGCCGGACTGCGTGCGGCCAGCAGCAACAGCTGGTTGATCAGGCCTTGATTCACTAAGTCTGGTCTGGAATCTGGCCGCGGTTGACTCTCGAAAAACACTCTTCAGGTATCCTACAGGAATCTGTTGAGGATACACATTAAATGAGAGTCTAGAATAATTTATTTCTTAACGACGAAAATTATAATAATACAGAATTCTATTGGTAACGTATATTTACAATAAAGTGATCTATTACACCATTAATGTGAGTCTCTAGCAAGTCCTTCAGCACCAACTTCAAACATGGCTTCAACCCTCTGACGTAAACCTTGTCATGGTCACCCACCTCCTGCCAAGTCGGTGGCAGCACCTCATCTTTCATCCTTTACCATATCTATCCTTTACCACTCTTATAGCTGAATAAGGTAGCTCTGTATCTAGAGTCACCATCCTACAACACAGGGGAGGTGGAGTAGTGTAGAAGTGGACGGGGAGTGATGCAGACGCGGAGTTCAACTCATTTTTTTATACATTCTAATTGAAATATTAGATTTAATTTAGTTACTGAGAACATTCTTCGCATAAAAGGTTTACACATGCAACCAAAGATAAGGAACCTTCATGTTTCTAAAGATTCCTCTTTATTTTACATAAGGACATAAGAAAGGAGGAACACTGCAATAGGCCTGTTGGCCCATACGAGGCAAGTCCTTCACAAATCTAACCTACTAACAGAATAACTGCTACCCAAGCAATACCTCTTTATTATATTAATTTTTGACAGATTTGTATAGTTTAGCCCAAGATGCTACATCTCAGCGGAACATCACTGAGTGACGCGATAGAAGCTCCATCAAGTATAAACATCAACTCACTTTTGTATATTATCAGTGTACATAAACGCGGAGCTTACTTATTTCGTCTGCTGGGACTAAAATATCATTACTCTTGGTGTCTAAGAAAACTGCGGCTTTATTAAAAATGACCATCATGTACTCTATTATTATTATTATTATTATTATTATTATTATTATTACCATTTAATATTAATATATTATACAATAAGCCGTAAACTCATATGGGTGATGAATCAGCTTGTGTGCACTCATTGTTCTAACAGCTGATGACTTTCTCATTGTTATTATCATATTCCTAGTTGTCTTTGTGTTATCTTTAAATGTTTTACTGTGTACTGTACTATTGCTCAGGAATAATCATTCCTCTCTCTCTTTTTCTCTCCCTAGGTAAGGGGCAGTGGGGAGGTCATGGTGAGTTGATGGTGAGGCATTGATGAATATATGGTGAGTAAGTTAGACAAGTTGTACCAGAATACTGAATAAGATGAGACTCAGGATTCCTTCATGTGAAGGGTCATTGCTGACGGCTTCATAACTGTAATTATTCCACTTGAAAGTTCAGGTTGGCCTCTGCCTCTGTCAAGGAAATGGTACAGTTCAGATCAGGAGGCTCACCTAGAGATCCTTTCGTGTCATCAAGGATGGATGGATGGATGGGGGTGTGCCTCCGCCAAGCATGAATGTTTGTCCAGCGTGAAGGTAGAATACTGTGCTGCAAACTGTTAGTGTGTGACTTGACTGTGTAATGTGACATTGTTCAGTTGTGTGACTTGACTGTGTAGTGTGACATTGTTCAGTAGCGTGACTTGACTGTGTAGTGTGACATTGTTCAGTTGTGTGACTTTACTGTGTAATGTGACATTGTTCAGTTGTGTGACTTTACTGTGTAGTGTGACATTGTTCAGTTGTGTGACTTTACTGTGTAGTGTGACATTGTTCAGTTGTGTGACTTTACTGTGTAGTGTGACATTGTTCAGTTGTGTGACTTTACTGTGTAGTGTGACATTGTTCAGTTGTGTGACTTTACTGTGTAGTGTGACATTGTTCAGTTGTGTGACCTGACTATATAGTGTGATATTGTTTAGTAGTGTGACTTGACTGTGTAGTGTAGCATTGTTTAGTAGTGTGACCTGACTGTAGTGTGACATTGTTTATTATTGTGACCTGACCATGTGTGACATTTAGTAGTGTGACCTGACTATATAGTGTGCCATTGTTTAGTAGTCTGACCGAACTGTGTAGTGTGATATTGTTTAGTGGTGTGACCTATTTAGTGTGACATTGTTCAATGGTGTGACCTGACTAGTGTGACTTGACTGTGTAGTGTGACATTGTTCAGTAGTGTGACCTGACTATATAGTGTGACTTGACTGTGTAGTGTGACTTGACTATGTAGTGCGACATTGTTCAGTAGTGTGACCTGACTATGTAGTGTGACTTGACTATGTAGTGTGACATTGTTCAGTAGTGTGACCTGACTATGTAGTGCGACTTGACTATGTAGTGTGACATTGTTTAGTAGTGTGACCTGACTATGTAGTGTGACATTGTTCAGTAGTGTGACCTGACTATGTAGTGTGACTTGACTATGTAGTGTGACATTGTTCATTAGTGTGACCTGACTATGTAGTGTGACTTGACTGTGTAGTGTGACATTGTTTAGTAGTGTGACCTGACTATGTAGTGTGACTTGACTGTGTAGTGTGACATTGTTTAGTAGTGTGTCTTGACTGAATAGTGTGACAGTGTTACAGTTGAGCCTGTTGTTAGTGTGAAGCCTGGGATATCCTCGTGCACAGAGGTGTAAACAAGGAACCTGGGATGGTAAATTATTCACCAGTGTGGGTAATAATGTTGGGGAAAAGGGCAGAGATTTTTTTGTTTTTGCATTTAATAGCATTATGCAGTTGAGCAGTGTGCTGCTGCTGCTTCACTCTCTGGGAGCAAAAGTGTTTTGTACATCAGGCAGTGCTGAAGCAGGTGAGGTGGGTGAAGGAGAGTGTGCTGGAGATAGGTGAGGGAGAGAGTGCTGGAAGTGAGGTGAGGGAGGGAGTGCTGGAGGTGGGGTGAGGGACGGTGTGCTGAATTGGGTGAGGGAGGGAGTACTGAAAGTGGGTGAGGGCGGGTATGCTCCCTGGCAGGTGGCATCAGCCATAGCACCAGCTGCTCGCCCTGCCCCGCCTCCCTCATTTACCCCGTCTCTCCCCCTTCCTCTTTTGCTCGCTGCTTGTTTTGCTCATATGAGAGGAAGTCTTGTTGCTTGTTGGAGGTAGGAGTGTTCTTGTTGGAAGTAGGAGCGTCCTTGTTGGAGGTAGGAGTGTGCTTGTTGGAGGGAGGATTGTGCTTGTTGGAGGGAGGATTATGCTTGTTGCAGTTAGGAGTGTCCTTGTTGGAGGGAGGATTGTGCTTCTTGGAGGGAGGAGGGAACTTGTTAGAGGTAGAAGTGTGCTTGTTGGAGTTAGGAGTGTGGTTGTTGGAGGTAAGAGGATGTGTCGTGAAAAGATTCTTCCGTGCTAAGAGAAACAGTGATAAAACCAATTAACAAACATGACAAAAAGGAGCAAAGGGGAAAAAAATAAAGCTGATCAGATTATGTGAACGACAGAAGACACAATAACGGTGAGGAAGGTGGTGTCAGGTTTGAAGTATATAAAGAGTGAGGTTCCTCAGGGTTCGGTGCTTGGGTCACTGCTCTTCCATATTTACATAATGATTTAGACGTGGGAAATCGTTTATATCTGCTTTCGTTGATGATGAAAAACATGAAATAGATTGTATTTTGAGGGACAGGGACAAGCTCCGGTAAGACATGGACAAGGCTGAGCCGGTGATTAGACAGATGACTACTGGATGTCATCCATAGCAAATACAAGATTATGAAATGTAGGAGGGAGATGTCGGATGTCAGACAGAGTACTGCCTAAGATGAGTGAACCCGAGACTCAGCATAATATTAAATATACCTAGAGTGAGGCACATAAACCTTGTAGCCTCGACAGCATACAGTATGCCAGACTAGCAAATCTCAAGATAACATTCAGGAATCTAATCAAATAATTCTCAAAGATACTATACATGGCATATACAAGGTTCATCATAGAGTAGGCAGCGCTAGCGAGGAACACCCACCTCATCAAGAACTGGAGAAATGAAAAAAAATATGTGGGACTTGTGGGTGGTCCATGCTGGGGCTGCATGCTGACGCCCATCTAAGGATCTTTTTTTTTTTGAGGATTCTCAGTGCTGTTTTGTGAGTTACTAGTTTCACATGTGGTATTGGTCAAGTAGGGAAGAATGGGACTGACAAGAGAGAGACTAGAGGAAATTAAATTGTCCTTAAGAAGTAAGTGTATGGATTACTAAAGAAATTAGGTATAAAACAGGTCCCAAAATCTACATACTGTATTCACTCCCTGCGACAGCAAGAGGCTTGGAGCCTGTATAATGTCCCTATGAAAAGGGACCAAGACTTTTGAACATTCTTCCTCTATACAGGGAGAATTATCAACAGACCAATATTTGTCTTCAGAAGGGAATTTGATAACCTCCTCAAGTTAGTTCCTGATCAGTTAGTTTATGGTTCCATCATTGGATTGCGTGTGGCCAGCACCAACAGCCTGACTGATCTGGCCATCGGTCAGGTGGCTTGGTCTTGGACCGGGCTGCAGGGGCAGTGACCCCCAGAAATCATTTACAGGTAATTTACAAGAAAACCAGACTTGCTATCACCTTGATATTGTGATGTGTAGAGAAAATGTGAACCACATAGCAGAGATTTACAACATGAAATTGAAAGAGGACGACTGCAAGCACGTCACGAAACACCTCATGTGATCCCAGTAAACAAAACACTGAAATATAGACCAGTTTTACTGACACATATTGGTTACGGTAGTTGCAAAACAATATAAAAGAGTATATTAGAATATACTGGCTACTGAAACGGTAAGAAAGAATATAGTAGAACACTCAGGGTGAAACAAATATAATAAAGAAAATAAGCGAGGATTCAGAGAAGGCAAATCTTCTCTTATGAATCTGTAGTTTTATGATACAATAGCAGAAATAAAGCAAAAAATACACGATTGGCTTGACTACATTTTGCTAGACTGTGAAAACAAACATTGCCAACAGTACCACAGTGAAGGAGGACAAACACACTACAGGAGAAGACACAAGTAACAAGTACAACGCTTAAGTAGATACAGAATCACAGGAGACTACAAGACAGGAAGGTGAAGGTAAGAAAGGAAGTACCAGAGTGGTCACGAATGTGGAATCTCCAAGAATTAGAGCTTGAACTTTTGCTCTTACTGGTATATGATTATAAGCCACTTCTTCACTCATATGCTGTATTCTTATCAAGACTGATTGACTGATCACTCCAGGCTGACGGAATGATTACCTTAAACTCTTTCTGATCTTCACCATTCTTCTTTGTATAGGACTGATGAAGCCAGTGTGTGGAGAAACGTTTCCACAGTCAAGCTACCCAAATGTTGCACATGTCTTTAATTTATCAATTTGTCAGTTATCTGAGCCATTTATCTACAGACATTAATACCGTGAACGCGGCCTCGTTAAATAATAAACAGAATCTTGCTGGAAATTTTAAGACTTTCACCCATAAAAAAGTGAATTTATAATTAGCCTCTCCTTCATTTTTACCATCCTCTCCCCTAACAACCATAATTAATCTCCCCCTCCAAAAAACTAATCTCCCCCTTAAAAATAATTGATCACCCCCACCATAATTAACCTCCAACTCCACACTTCACTTCTTCAAACTAATTACTCTCACTTCAGGCTGATAGACTTGACAATGTAATCCATCCTGTTTAATGGAATATGACAGGGAAACATAGTTGGTTTTTGTATTTACTGTGTTATAGTCATATAGAATAAGGTTGCAGCACATTGTTGATGCATCCAAAAAATATTTGCTCACCTTTACCTTCTTTTCCTAACATAACTAATCATCCCCTCC
Source organism: Cherax quadricarinatus (assembly GCF_038502225.1). Lineage (NCBI taxonomy): Eukaryota > Metazoa > Arthropoda > Malacostraca > Decapoda > Parastacidae > Cherax > Cherax quadricarinatus. The sequence continues at coordinate 36,295,215 of NC_091295.1, read as the reverse complement.
CCACTTCTATCCTTATACCCAACCAAAAAAAAACTCACCCCCCCCCCCATCTATTTCTTCCTACACAGCCAACACTAATTTAGCTTCAACTCTGCTGGAACGAAAACTTTGAAGCTGTCGTAGCTGATGAACCTTTAATGAAATACTTGACGATATCCTCATTGTCCTGCTGAAGTCTCGTAGCTCTCTCTGCTTGACTGATTTATCGCTATTTGACCCATCCTGTGTGATGGAATATGACAGGAAAACATAGTTTTTGGTTCTATTATGTAACTGTCACATAAGAATAGGGTAGCAGTACACTGCTGATGTATCCAATTTTGCTAAAAATTTACTTCAGTCACGTCCATCACATTTCCCAAGTTCCAGTCATCCTGGACCTCAGCCCCACAACACACTCTCACAGACCCCTTACTCTCTATTCCCTCCACACTTACTCCCTCTTCACACTCATACGTACTGTACTGTCTTCTACCCCCCCTCCCCCACACACACTTTAGCTTCCCCCAAACATATACTCTCTTCCCATACTTAAACTTACTCTCCCTCCTGCCACCACACGCACTTTCTCTCTCCTTTCCTCGCAAACAAACAGTCATCGTCACTCCGAATACACTCCTCTCCCCTCATACACTCTCCCTCTCCACCTGCCTCAGTCACACTCCTCTCCCCACACCCGCACACATGTCTGTGGTTCCTAACAACACCACACATCCGCACACATGCCTGTGGTCCCTAACAACACGATACATGTATGTGATCCTAAACAACACCACACATGTCTGTGGTCCCTAACAACACGATACATGTATGTGATCCTAAACAACACCACACATGTCTGTGGTCCCTAACAACACCACACATCGGCACACATGTCTGTGGTCGGTAACCACACCACACATGTCTGTGGTCCCCAATAACACTACACATCCTCACACATGTCTGTGGTCCCCAACAACACCACACATCCTCACACATGTCTGTGGTCCCCAACAACACCACACATCCTCACACATGTCTGTGGTCCCCAACAACACCACACATCCTCACACATGTCTGTGGTCCCCACCAACACCACACATCCTCACACATGTCTGTGGTCCCTAACACAACCAAAGTTTTGGTCTCCTTCCTGCTCTCCCTCCCTCGTATTGTGGTGGTGGTGGGGAGGTCACCTGGTGGGATGCTGCTCCTTCCTTACCTCCTTGTCTGCTTGGCTGTCTGCCAGCTTCATCGGCGCCACGCTGTCTCGCCTTCCTCCTTGTTCCTCCCTCCCTCCCTCCCTGGTCCACGTTGTCTGACTCTTTCTCCCTGATTCACGCTTTATAGCCCTCCCTTTCTGACGCTTCTTCTTTGGCCCACTTCCTTCTCTCTGGTTCATCATTCCTGGCCCTAACCTTTTCCCTGGTCTGTCTGACCCTAACCTCCCTGGCCCGTCTGGCCCTAACCTCCTCCCTGGATGGCACCAAGCATTTTATATGAAACGGGGAATGTAAATTGCCAACAATGTAAAGTTGTTTTAGTGAAAATATAAAACTATCACGATAGACTTTTATGATCCCAACCAATTCCTTGCTCAATAATTTCTGTTTAATACAACTAAAATGGAAGAGCATAGCAAACAATAACATCAGAGAGTCTCACATGGCAGTAAACACTCGTGTAGCTACCGGCAATAACAGCCTGGTTGATCAGGGCCTGATTCACTGCGAGGCCTGGCCATGGACCGGGCCGCGGGGGCGTTGACCCCCGAAACACACTTCAGGTAGACTCCAGGTAGCTGCAGGTTACTTGTGTCCCACTCCGAGGGTCACCTTCCCCGAGGCTCGGTCCAAACTTAAAGCCAATAGAAAGTTGAACTCACCAGACTGGAAAATACTCTTGACGTTATATTCCAAAATAACGATTAACTGGTAATGAATATAAGGATGTCGAACTCAAACTCAGGTTTGCGAATTACACAAAATAGTACACACCTGTATAGACGCGAGAGCTTAGCAACAGGTAGGTATATCTAAGGTAAGAACTTTAAACATATTTTAGACTCGAACCATTAAGGAAATGAAGAAATGATGCAAATTTGAACGACTTCAAACTCTCGGTGACAGGTCTTTGGCTTCGAACTATAGACCAATAAGCCTTACCTCCATAGTGGGAAAATTTATAGATTCAATAATTGCCGAAGCAATTCGTAGCCATCTTGATAGGCACAGATTGATTAATGAATCTCAACAGGGTTTTACAAAGGGGCGTTCCTGTCTTACGAATTTACTAACTTTTTTCACTAAGGTGTTTGAGGAGGTAGATCATGGTAATAAATATGATATTGTGTATATGGACTTCAGTAAGGCTTTCGATAGAGTTCCACATCAGAGGCTATTGAGGAAACTTAAGGCACACGGAATAGGAAGAGATATTTTTTCATGGGTAGAGGCATGGCTGACAAATAGGCAGCAGAGAGTTTGCATAAATGGGGAGAAATCAGAATGGGGGGCACGTCACAAGCGGTGTTCCTCAGGGGTCAGTGTTGGCCCCGTTGTTGTTCACAATTTACGTAAACGACATAGATGAGGGAATAAATAGCGACATAAGCAAATTTGCTGATGACACCAAAATAGACATTCCAATTCATTCTAATGAGGACACTAGAGCACTCAGGATGATTTAAATAGACTGATGCAATGGTCGGAGAAGTGGCAGATGCAGTTTAATATAGACAAATGCAAAGTTCTAAATGTTGGACAGGAAAATAACCATGCCACATATAAGCTAAATAATGTAGATCTTAATACTACTGATTGCGAAAAGGATTTAGGAGTTCTGGTTAGCAGTAATCTAAAACCAAGACAACAGTGCATTAGTGTTCGCAATAAAGCTAACAGAATTCTTGGCTTCATATCTAGAAGTATAAATAATAGAAGTCCTCAGGTTGTTCTTCAACTCTATATATCCTTGGTTAGGCCTCATTTAGACTATGCTGCTCAGTTCTGGTCACCGTATTACAGAATGGATATAAATGCTCTGGAAAACGTACAGAGGATAACAAAGATGATCCCATGTATCAGAAATCTTCCATATGAGGACAGACTGAGGGCTCTGAATCTGCACTCTCTCGAAAGGCGTAGAATTAGGGGGGATATGATCGAGGTGTATAAATGGAAAACAGGAATAAATAAAGGGGATGTAAATAGCGTGCTGAAAATTTCCATCCAAGACAGGACTCGCAGCAATGGTTTCAAGTTGGAAAAATTCAGATTCAGGAAGGATATAGGAAAGCACTGGTTTGGTAATAGAGTTGTGGATGAGTGGAACAAACTCCTGAGTACAGTTATTCAGGCTAAAACGTTGTGTAGTTTTTAAGAAAGGTTAGATAAATACATGAGTGGGTGTGGGTGGGTGTGAGTTGGACCTGACTAGCTTGTGCTGCTGTGTCTGGTGCCGTGCTCCATCCTTGAGTGGAGGTGACCAGACTGGGTGGGTCATTGGTCTAATCCGGGGGGGATGGACCTGCTCCGCATGGGTCAGTAGGCCTGTTGCAGTGTTCCTTCTTTCTTATGTTCTTATAATGTAGCCAACCTTAACATAAAAGCAAAACGACATTTACAAAAAAAAAAAAAACATAAAATCTGTGACCGTATTATCCTTGTAGGTTTAATGATGATGATGTTGATGATGATGATGATGATGATGATGATGATGATGATGATAATAATAATAATAATAATAATAATAATAAAATGTGCACTGAAATAAGTCCTTATAAATTTTGGTGGGATGATCAGGGTTGCAATAAGTACGGTGAGGTAACCCAACATAAAGGGTCCAAGGCTTATCAACACCCATCGTATTTAAAGGAAATTTCCAAAAGTCAGGTTCCTGCAAACTTTTCCTGATCAGCCTGGTGCAGCAAGCAGCAGCAGCCTGAGTGACCAGACCATCAACCAGGAGGGCTGGTCTGAGACCGGACACTGTAGACGATGATCTCTGGAATCAACAACAGGTTATCAGCAAGTAGGTATACCTGTGTCTGACCTACCCTCAATGGCTCTACTGTCTGTTTGAACATTGTTATCTACCGATATACTATATACTCCGTGTAGTTAGATATATTACGAAATCCAAATTTCTCTTCCACTCTTCCTCTCTTTCCTCTATCTACAGTTGGATATATTAACACATCTAAATTCTTCTTCCCCTTCCCTCTCATCCCTCTATTTACTATGTAAAATTTGTCTTGCCCTGGTCTGGGGTGATGCATGGTGCTTGGCTGACGGTGAAGATAACCTTCAGTCATAAACAGGGAAGCAACGAGTACATTTAGAGACAACTTAGTAAGTGATAAAAGACCAAGACTCTTCAACACCTCCATGCACAATAAGGGGAATTATTCCTTATTAGTTGCCACCAAGACGGAGCTTGATAATTTCAAGTCAGTACCTAATCAGCTGGGCTGTGGTGCATACGTTGGACTCGGGTGACAGACACCAATAGCTTGGTCGATCAGGGTAGAAACTAGGAGGCCAGATCTAAGAGCGAGTCCTGGTGGAATTGGCCCCGAAAGCGACCACAAGTAACTCCCGCTCTGTGGAAAGAAACTTTCTAAGCTTTTATAGCTACAGATCCCATAATGGAGCACTTGACGATATCCTCATTGACCTGCTGAAGTCTCTCAGCTCTGACACATTTCATTAATGTTTACATGCATCGTATCCTGTGTGATGGAATATGGCAGGGAAACATGGCTAGCTTTAGTTCCCAGGGTATAACACTGAACAGAGTAGTGTATCTAATTTTTTTTTAAATCTTATGCACCTGTTAAGCGTCTTGGTGTCAGACGCAGTCATTATAACCGGTCAACCAGAGAGGTGATAAATCGCAGATTTTATCTGCACGTTTCTGGAGATAAGACCTTGCGAGACAAGATTACCAAATATATGTCGAGTGACTCCATGTGCTGCCGGCATTTTTTATAATAAATGTCGATAGTGAGGTAAGTACGTACTCAGGGTTACGCTGTCACTGACGAGAGAGGCCGGGGGGGGGGGGGGGTATTGGCCGTCATCTTGAGTTAGTTCAAAACGCATCTAGGAATTTTGTTATTATAACTAGGGGTGTTGATCCTTATTCTCAGCTTAGCATAACTTGTTCAGGAAGGTTGTGTGCCTGCCACATCCCTTCCCTTCATCAGCGGGAATCACTGCAAGGCAGGGTAGGAATAATGGAGAAAAAAAAAATGGAGAGCGAGAAGGGATCAAGAGGGCGGAGAGAGAGATAGCAAAAGAAAGTGAGTAGCTTATTAAAGGAAGAGGGAAAACTAACAACAGAAAAGTCTTGCAAGAAATGGAAAGAAGGTACGAAAGAAAGTCTCATTCTCTCTAGTTTTTACTGGTCATTCATAAGAGTACCAGCATGACGCCAGAGTGGTGTGAGTCTGGCTGACTGAGCAACATTTACATGACATAATATAAACATCTCAAGAGGTCACCACCAGCTGACATAACACAACATTAAGTATATGGGTCACCTAGAAAAAACGCCTGTGTACTTTTTTCTTGTTTTCACAGAATTTGATCCTATTTTCTTATGTTGCGGTGAAATTGTTGGCTTGTTTCTGGGGGATAAGATTTTTGCAAAGAAATGTTCTTGACCTTAAAAAATCTGTAATTAAATTCTGTATATTTATGTTTAGTCATACAGTTTTTTTTTTTTTTTTTGCTGTAGCTAGATACGTTTTTTTTAATGCTAGAAGAGGCTTGTTCTTTTGCTCAGTAATTTACACATACAATAACTATGGTTTTCCAGTTGACTATCATGAGGGTGAGAAGATCTTCCTTCAAAAATAATGGACGAGTCACTTTATTATGGTGTGGTAACACTGTGGGAGGGCTGTAGTTATCTCCTTGTTTCTTCCTCTGCCATCTGTCACTCTATATATCACGATCTTTCCCTCTACAGTTTCATGCCACAACGGTATTTATTTAACATGTGGCATTCGTAAATGAAACTTAATATATATATTCTTATTATGTGTTGTGACTGTTTGGTTTCTTTTTTTCTAACACTGTGGGGGTGTCGGGGGGGGGGTGTCGGGGGGGTTACCACGACGACCTGTGAAACTATGATGGAACTAGTATTAAATAATTTCAATAGTCAAGACATACAATTTACCAAATATCCTCATTTTTATATATAGGAAAACATTGGCATGAGAGAACATTAAACACTGTATGTTTTAAAATTCTTTATGTATTCTTGGAACCTGCGCACTCTGCGTCCAAGTACACAATATTTCTGCCACACAGCCAGACTCCAGTAGATATAAGAACTGTTGCTGGAACATAGGTAAAAAATTTTCGAGAGAAATTAGATTTGTTTCTGCGACAATTATTAGATGAGTATGATTGTGATGTAAAGTAAAAGGACACAAGTGCAACTAATGTGACATTTATTGTGGCAACGTTTCGCTCTCCAGGAGCTTTATCAAGCCATTACAACTAATGTGACAATAAATGTCACATTAGTTGCACTTGTGTCCTTTTACTTTACATATTGTCGGTAATTCTACCAACTTTATTACTATGATTGTGATGTAAACTTGGCATGGCGGCCGCGGGCAACAAAAGGCTGATTGATAAGACGGTCACCAGAAAGGTCTAGCCTGAGGTCGTGATGCCAGATTAAAACTCTCGAAAACGATCGTAGATGTTCTCTGGTTCTCCTTTCGTTCAGAATCTTTAAGTTCATCAACGAATAAAAAAATAAATAATTCTAAGCTCATTCTTTCATACTCATGCTAACTTATTTTTAAGCTAAATAGATAAAAATGTATTTGCTTCGATGGCACTTCTTTTTTTAGCAGTTAGCTTCTTTCATTTATAACTACTAGTGTAGGTAATAACTTGTGTAACTTGAAAGTTGACATTAAGAGGCTGGCCCATGTGAGTAGTTCCACTCGAGTGTTGAAGGATGTCGTAGTAAAAAGTTCTGGTGGATCCTGAGACAGCTGTGTTATTGAAACGTATGTACGTGCGCGCGCGCGTCAAGTGCCATGTCGATGGCAGTAGATGTTTATTAGTCTGGGTGTGTGAATGGTCTCTGGTGGCGGTGGCAGGTGGATGACAGTAGTGTTGATGGCGGAGGGTAGTGGTGTTGAGGGAGGGAAGAGGCTTCGAGAAAGGGTAGTGGTGATGATAAGGGAGGATGGTGGTAATGAGTGCGTGTGTTGTTGGAGAGTATTAGTGAAGATGAGAGTGGTGGCGGTACTGTTTCAAGGTTATGATGATGGTAGATGATGTATCGTGGTGATAATACTAATGTTTCCGGAGTTTAGGTTGAGATGTTAGTCACAAATAACGATGATCTTTTACAAAACGTAATTGTAGCAAACATATAATGTCATGACTTGTATGGACACCAAACATGAATAACTTGACGCCATCATTAACAGATGTATAGAGTTGTAATTAACTGCGTGTTTCCAGTATTATTTCAACACCGAGGACCAGAAAAATCACGTAAATGATCACATGGAGAGGACAGAGAAGCAGCAAGTAGAAACTAGTACAAGTAAGGAGCAGCAGCTAGGTCACGTGGTCCAGATGGTAACGCGAGACAGGAATATGACCTTGTGCCAGCTGGCGGGTGGCAGGAGAAAGGGAGAGGACGATCACAGAAACTGTCTCACTGGATGTGAGGAGGACTGAGGGAAGGAACAAGGTGCGGCATCACAACAAAAAAAAAAAAAACAGCTGAAGTAGACAATAGCGTCTACTGCTACAACCCCTTCGTAGCTTTCACCTTTATACTTTTTTTTCTATACATTCTCTTTATTACCCTTCTACCCTCTTCTTCCTCCATTCACCTACTCTTCACATCCTCCCTCTTATACCTCCGTCCCTCAACCACAATATAGGAGAGCCTATGGGACAATAATCCACCATTTTCAACTACATTTTTTTTCCCATGGAAAGGGTTGGCTAATTGTCCTTCCTTTTTGTCACTTTTTTTTCACCCCGCTGTGGCGGACATTTTGTAAGGTCACTCTAGGCTTGATCCTACACTACCAGTCTCGTGTTAAAATGGTTTGTGACTGTCTTTCCTTCCTTTTCAGGTTTCAGATATATTATTTAATGCAATTTCAGTATGCACTTATATACTTATACTTTATAGCTAATGAAAATATGATGTATGAACGACGATCGTCAGGTGAGTTGGAACCTGGTACAAGTAGAGAGTAACAGTGTTGGTAAAGAAGTACCAGCAGTAGAAGTTGCCACTAGAGGCAGGTAGTAATGTATAAATAAGAAGATTATAATGTCAGAGACAGTCTGGAACCCCTAAATGCCAGTCTCGGGTAATGATCTCAGCTAATTTCCCTTGGAATGATTCAGTTCATGTTTTAAGGATCAGAGGTTTTACTGATATATGGAAGAGTAAGGGCGGGTTGATTCTTCAGTGATTCCTGATGAGGACTTCCATTGTGCCGAATTACCAAGTGAATCCTCATGATAACCAGACTTGGTGGGTCTTGGTTCATTGTCTGCTAAGACTCCCATTATGCCCTGTTGGCCCTGGCCCAATATGCCCCTATCCAGGAGTGTTCAGTAGGTATCCACACTGGGCACGAGGGCGCTCAGTTCAGTTAGTTTTCAGGGTATTTCTCTATCTCAGAAAATGAACAGACAGATGCTGAGGTGAAAGCTTTTATTTCTCTCTAACTCTTTAAGAGACTTCTGTTTCACAGTGACTTCCTGGGCCATGTACTACGACGACGTCTCTCTTGAAAGAAGCAGTGACGATGTGGCCTGCAGGAGAGCAGTTATATAATGTTCAACCAGACGCGGCTATTTGGCTCTCCCTCTCTTCTTTCCACAAGAATTATTATTATGAAACTATTCTCTAACATGCTGGCGAATATGGGCACATTTTAACTATCCTTGGTTTCAGTTTTTCGTCCAAACCTTGATTTTTAAAATTATCTGGACAACTGGAGAGACCTCCAGGAAATTATTATTTTTAGTAAATGATGCAGGTTAATGTAACTTAGTGCAAAAATGTTTTTTGTCGTATGCTTGGTTTGAATGTTTATAAGATTTTACTATATAGTTTTGCTTGCAAGTGTTAATGTGTACGGATATATATATTTTTTTTAAAAAACGCTGAACGACCTTTTAGGATAAAATGTTTTCATAAATAACTGAAAGTGATTCCTTACCTTGGCGGTCAATGACACACAAACGCATACACACACACACACGCATACACATACACACATACACACACACACACACACACACACACATACACATACACACATACACACATACACACATACACACACTAGAAAGATAATATCACAGTCAGTAATACACACAAGAGGATGACACTGTCAGAGGGCATCATTAATGCACATACAACAGCAGGGAGACGTTAAAGTCAGTAAAGAAGAAGAACATGACACTACACTATCAAGGAGGTAATGCAAGTAGAGCAGAAAGATTGTAGACGTAATGCAGGAGACGTCCTTGACACTGTAGTGTTACATACATGCCAGACGGCACCGAGAGTGGCACCGTCACTGGCACTCAATCGTCAGTGTATAGGGCAGGACCTGGTGAGGGTGGGTAAGTTTGCGGGCCGGTGGTAGACTGGGGCCTGCTGGAGGCCAGGGGCTTAGTGAGAGTTAGCGAGGCTGGTGGTGGTGGAGAAAGGCAGGGCTAATGGTGATGGAGAGTAGAAATTGGTGGAGGGCCGAGGGCTGATAGATGGCAGGGGGCTGGTGGAGGGCAGGAGGCTGGTGGAGGGAAAGGGACTGGTGGAGGGCAGGGGGCTGGTAAAGGGCAGGGGGCTGGTGGAGGGCAAGAATGTTAAGAGGATGTTGTTAAGTGAGTTAAACGAGAGGATGTCCGGGTGTGTGTAGTGTCTTGTGCATCACCTGAGATGCTGTTATTGAGGGGCTCTTGATGTATGGGCCTTGATGTAGTGTTGGCACTCTTGATGTATGGGTCTTGATGTAGTGTTGGCACTCATGATGTATGGGCCTTGATGTGGTGTTGGCACTCAAGATGTATGGGTTTTGATGTAGTTTTGGCCCTCTTGATAGTTTGGGCCTTAATGTAGTGTTGGCACTCAATATGTACGGGCTTTGATGTAATGTTGGCACTCTTGATGGTAGGGGCCTTGATGTAGTGTTGGCACTCAGGATGTGTGGGCCATGATGTAGTGTTCGCAATCTTGATGTATAGGCCTTGATGTAGTGTTGGCACTCATGATGTATGGGTCTTGATGTAGTGTTGGCACTCTTGATGGTATGGGCCTTGATGTAGTGTTGGCACTCAAGATGTATGGGCATTGATGTAGTGTTGGCACTCTTGATGGTATGGGCCTTGACGTAGTGTTGGCACTCAAGATGTATGGGCCTTGATGTAGTGTTGGTACTCATGATGTATGGGCCTTGATGTAGTGTTGGCACTCATGTGTGGGCCTTGATGTAGTGTTGGCAATCTTGATGTATAGGCCTTGAAGTAGTGTTGGCACTCATGATGTATGGGCCTTATTGTAGTGTTGGCACTCAAGATGTATGGGCCTTGATGTAGTGTTGGCACTCTTGATGGTATGGGCCTTGATGTAGTGTTGGCACTCAAGATGTATGGGCCTTGATGTAGTGTTGGTACTCATGATGTATGGGCTTTAATGTAGTGTTGGCACTCATGATGTATGGGCCTTGATGTAGTGTTGGCACTCAAGATGTGTGGGCCTTGATGTAGTGTTGGCACTCTTGATGGTATGGGCCTTGATGTAGTGTTGGCACTCAAGATGTATGGGCCTTGATGTAGTGTTGGTACTCATGATGTATGGGCCTTGATGTAGTATTGGCAGTCTTGATGTAGTGTTGGCATTCATGATGTATGGACCTTAATGTAGTGTTGGCACTCATGATGTATGGGCCTTGATGTAGTGTTGGTACTCATGTTGTATGGGCCTTGATGTAGTGTTGGCAGTCTTGATGTAGTGTTGGCACTCATGATGTATGGGCCTTAATGTAGTGTTGGCACTCATGATGTATGGGCCTTAATGTAGTGTTGGCACTCAAGATGTATGGGCCTTGATGTAGTGTTGGCACTCTTGATGGTATGGGCCTTGATGTAGTGTTGGCACTCAAGATGTATGGGCCTTGATGTAGTGTTGGTACTCATGATGTATGGGCTTTAATGTAGTGTTGGCACTCATGATGTATGGGCCTTGATGTAGTGTTGGCACTAAAGATTTGTGGGCCTTGATGTAGTGTTGGCACTCTTGATGGTATGGGCCTTCATGTAGTGTTGGCACTCAAGATGTATGGGTCTTGATGTAGTGTTGGTACTCATGATGTATGGGCCTTGATGTAGTGTTGGCAGTCTTGATGTAGTGTTGGCACTCATGATGTATGGGCCTTAATGCAGTGTTGGCACTCATGATGTATGGGCCTTAATGTAGTGTTGGCACTCAAGATGTATGGGCCTTGATGTAGTGTTGGCACTCTTGATGGTATGGGCCTTGATGTAGTGTTGGCACTCAAGATGTATGGGCCTTGATGTAGTGTTGGTACTCATGATGTATGGGCTTTAATGTAGTGTTGGCACTCATGATGTATGGGCCTTGATGTAGTGTTGGCACTAAAGATTTGTGGGCCTTGATGTAGTGTTGGCACTCTTGATGGTATGGGCCTTCATGTAGTGTTGGCACTCAAGATGTATGGGTCTTGATGTAGTGTTGGTACTCATGATGTATGGGCCTTGATGTAGTGTTGGCAGTCTTGATGTAGTGTTGGCACTCATGATGTATGAGCCTTGATGTAGTGTTGGCACTCAAGATGTGTGGGCCTTGATGTAGTGTTGGCACTCTTGATGGTATGGGCCTTGATGTAGTGTTGGCAATCTTGATTATATGTTGGCACTCATGATGTATGGGCCTTAATGTAGTGTTGGCACTCATGATGTATGGGCCTTGATGTAGTGTTGGCACTCAAGATGTGTGGACCTTGATGTAGTGTTGGCACTCAAGATGTATTGACCTTGATGTAGTGTTGGTACTCATGATGTATGGGCCTTGATGTAGTGTTGGCAGTCTTGATGTAGTGTTGGCACTCATGATGTATGGGCCTTGATGTAGTGTTGGCACTCTTGACGGTATGGGCCGTGATGTAGTGTTGGCACTCAGATGTATGGGCCTTAATGTAGTGTTGGCACTCATGATGTATGGGCCTTGATGATGTGTTGCACTCTTAATGTGGTATTCATGAACACTGTCACCACTACCTCACCTCATGGTATTCATGAACACTGTCATCACCACCTCACCTCATGGTATTCATGAACACTGTCATCACCACCTCACCTCATGGTATTCATGAACACTGTCACCACTACCTCTCCTCATGGTATTCATGAACACTGTCATCACTACCTCTCCTCATGGTATTCATGAACACTGTCATCACTACCTCTCCTCATGGTATTCATGAACACTGTCACCACTATCTCACCTCATGGTATTCATGAACACTGTCATCACTACCTCTCCTCATGGTATTCATGAACACTGTCATCACTACCTCTCCTCATGGTATTCATGAACACTGTCATCACTACCTCTCCTCATGGTATTCATGAACACTGTCATCACTACCTCTCCTCATGGTATTCATGAACACTGTCATCACTACCTCTCCTCATGGTATTCATGAACACTGTCATCACTACCTCTCCTCATGGTATTCATGAACACTGTCATCACTACCTCTCCTCATGGTATTCATGAACACTGTCATCACTACCTCTCCTCATGGTATTCATGAACACTGTCACCACTACCTCACCTCATGGTATTCATGAGCACTTTCACCACTACTTCTCCTCATGGTATTCATGAACACTGTCATCACTACCTCACCTCATGGTATTCATGAACACTGTCATCACTACTTCACCTCATGGTATTCATGAGCACTGTCCCCACTACCTCTCCTCATGGTATTCATGAGCACTGTCCCCACTACCTCACCTCATGGTATTCATGAACACTGTCACCACTACCTCACCTCATGGTATTCATGAGCACTGTCATCACTACCTCACCTCATGGTATTCATGAACACTGTCACCACTACCTCGCCTCATGGTATTCATGAGCACTGTCACCACTACCTCACCTCATGGTATTCATGAACACTGTCACCACTACCTCGCCTCATGGTATTCATGAGCACTGTCACCACTACCTCACCTCATGGTATTCATGAGCACTGTCATCACCACCTCGCCTCATGGTATTCATGAACACTGTCACCACTACCTCACCTCATGGTATTCATGAGCACTGTCACCACTATCTCACCTCATGGTATTCATGAGCACAGTCACCACTACCTCGCCTCATGGTATTCATGAACACTGTCACCACTACCTCACCTCATGGTATTCATGAACACTGTCACCAGTACCTCACCTCATGGTATTCATGAGCACTGTCACCACTATCTCACCTCATGGTATTCATGAGCACTGTCACCACTACCTCACCTCATGGTATTCATGAACACTGTCACCACTACCTCACCTCATGGTATTCATGAACACTGTCACCACTACCTCACCTCATGGTATTCATGAGCACTGTCACCACTATCTCACCTCATGGTATTCATGAGCACTGTCACCACTACCTCACCTCATGGTATTCATGAACACTGTCACCACTACCTCACCTCATGGTATTCATGAGCACTGTCACCACTACCTCACCTCATGGTATTCATGAGCACTGTCATCACCACCTCGCCTCATGGTATTCATGAACACTGTCACCACTACCTCACCTCATGGTATTCATGAGCACTGTCACCACTATCTCACCTCATGGTATTCATGAGCACAGTCACCACTACCTCGCCTCATGGTATTCATGAACACTGTCACCACTACCTCACCTCATGGTATTCATGAACACTGTCACCAGTACCTCACCTCATGGTATTCATGAGCACTGTCACCACTATCTCACCTCATGGTATTCATGAGCACTGTCACCACTACCTCACCTCATGGTATTCATGAACACTGTCACCACTACCTCACCTCATGGTATTCATGAACACTGTCACCACTACCTCACCTCATGGTATTCATGAGCACTGTCACCACTATCTCACCTCATGGTATTCATGAGCACTGTCACCACTACCTCACCTCATGGTATTCATGAACACTGTCACCACTACCTCACCTCATGGTATTCATGAACACTGTCACCACTACCTCACCTCATGGTATTCATGAACACTGTCACCACTATCTCACCTCATGGTATTCATGAGCACTGTCACCACTACCTCACCTCATGGTATTCATGAACACTGTCACCACTACCTCACCTCATGGTATTCATGAACACTGTCACCACTACCTCACCTCATGGTATTCATGAACACTGTCACCACTACCTCACCTCATGGTATTCATGAACACTGTCACCACTACCTCGCCTCATGGTATTCATGAACACTGTCACCAGTACCTCACTTCCAGGTATTCATGAGCACTGTCACCACTACCTCACCTCATGGTATTCATGAGCACTGTCACCACTACCTCACCTCATGGTATTCATGAACACTTTCACCACTACCTCACTTCATGGTATTCATGAGCACTGTCACCACTACCTCACCTCATGGTATTCATGAACACTGTCACCAGTACCTCACCTCATGGTATTCATGAACACTGTCACCAGTACCTCACCTCATGGTATTCATGAACACTGTCACCACTACCTCACCTCATGGTATTCATGAACACTGTCACCACTACCTCACCTCATGGTATTCATGAACACTGTCACCAGTACCTCGCCTCATGGTATTCATGAACACTGTCACCACTACCTCACCTCATGGTATTCAAGAACACTGTCATCACCACCTCACCTCATGGTATTCATGAACACTGTCACCAGTACCTCTCCTCTTGGTATTCATGAACACTGTCATCACCACCTCGCCTCATGGTATTCATGAACACTGTCATCACCACCTTACCTTATGGTATTCATGAACACTGTCACCATTACCTCACCTCATGGTATTCATGAACACTGTCACCACTACCTCACCTCATGGTATTCATGAACACTGTCATCACCACCTTACCTTATGGTATTCATGAACACTGTCACCAGTACCTCACCTCATGGTATTCATGAACACTGTCACCAGTACCTCATCTCATGGTATTCATGAACACTGTCACCAGTACCTCTCCTCTTGGTATTCATGAACACTGTCATCACCACCTCACCTCATGGTATTCATGAACACTGTCATCACCACCTTACCTTATGGTATTCATGAACACTGTCACCATTACCTCACCTCATGGTATTCATGAACACTGTCATAACTACCTCACCTCATGGTATTCATGAACACTGTCATCACCACCTTACCTTATGGTATTCATGAACACTGTCACCAGTACCTCACCTCATGGTATTCATGACCACTGTCACCAGTACCTCATCTCATGGTATTCATGAACACTGTCACCAGTACCTCGCCTCATGGTATTCATGAACACTGTCACCAGTACCTCACCTCATGGTATTCATGAACACTGTCACCAGTACCTCATCTCATGGTATTCATGAACACTGTCACCACTACCTCACCTCATGGTATTCATGAACACTGTCACCAGTACCTCACCTCATGGTATTCATGAACACTGTCACCACCACCTTACCTCATGGTATTCATGAACACTGTCATCACCACCTCACCTCATGGTATTCATGAACACTGTCACCACTACCTCGCCTCATGGTATTCATGAACACTGTCATCACCACCTTACCTCATGGTATTCATGAACACTGTCGTCACCACCTCACCTCATGGTATTCATGAACACTGTCACCACTACCTCATTTCATGGTATTCATGAACACTGTCACCACTACCTCACCTCATGGTATTCATGAACACTGTCATCACCACCTCACCTCATGGTATTCATGAACACTGTCATCACTACCTCACCTCATGGTATTCATGAACACTGTCACCACTACCTCACCTCATGGTATTCATGAACACTGTCATCACCACCTCACCTCATGGTATTCATGAAAACACTGTCATCACCAACTCACCTCATGGTATTCATGAACACTGTCACCACTACCTCACCTCATGGTATTCATGAACACTGTCATCACCACCTCACCTCATGGTATTCATGAACACTGTCATCACTACCTCACCTCATGGTATTCATGAACACTGTCACCACTACCTCACCTCATGGTATTCATGAACACTGTCACCACTACCTCACCTCATGGTATTCATGAACACTGTCATCACCACCTCACCTCATGGTATTCATGAACACTGTCATCACCACCTCACCTCATGGTATTCATGAACACTGTCACCAGTACCTCACCTCATGGTATTCATGAACACTGTCACCACTACCTCACCTCATGGTATTCATGAACACTGTCATCACCACCTCACCTCATGGTATTCATGAACACTGTCATCACCACCTCACCTCATGGTATTCATGAACACTGTCACCAGTACCTCACCTCATGGTATTCATGAACACTGTCATCACCACCTCACCTCATGGTATTCATGAACACTGTCACCACTATCTCACCTCATGGTATTCTTGAACACTGTCACCAGTACGTCACCTCATGGTATTCATGAACACTGTCATCACCACCTCACCTCATGGTATTCATGAACACTGTCACCAGTACCTCACCTCATGGTATTCATGAACACTGTCATCACCACCTCACCTCATGGTATTCATGAACACAGTCACCAGTACCTCACCTCATGGTATTCATGAACACTGTCACCAGTACCTCACCTCATGGTATTCATGAACACTGTCATCACCACCTCACCTCATGGTATTCATGAACACTGTCACCAGTACCTCACCTCATGGTATTCATGAACACTGTCATCACCAACTCACCTCATGGTATTCATGAACACTGTCATCACCACCTCACCTCATGGTATTCATGAACACTGTCACCAGTACCTCACCTCATGGTATTCATGAACACTGTCATCACCACCTCACCTCATGGTATTCATGAACACTGTCACCACTACCTCACCTCATGGTATTCATGAACACTGTCATCACCACCTCACCTCATGGTATTCATGAACACTGTCACCAGTACCTCACCTCATGGTATTCATGAACACTGTCATCACTACCTCACCTCATGGTATTCATGAACACTGTCACCAGTACCTCACCTCATGGTATTCATGAACACTGTCATCACCACCTCACCTCATGGTATTCATGAACACTGTCACCAGTACCTCACCTCATGGTATTCATGAACACTGTCATCACTACCTCACCTCATGGTATTCATGAACACTGTCATCACCACCTCACCTCATGGTATTCATGAACACTGTCACCACTACCTCACTTCATGGTATTGATGAACACTGTCACCACTACCTCACCTCATGGTATTCATGAACACTGTCACCACTACCTCGCCTCATGGTATTCATGAACACTGTCATCACCACCTCACCTCATGGTATTCATGAACACTGTCACCACTACCTCACCTCATGGTATTCATGAACACTGTCACCACTATCTCACCTCATGGTATTCATGAACACTGTCATCACCACCTCACCTCATGGTATTCATGAACACTGTCACCAGTACCTCACCTCATGGTATTCATGAACACTGTCATCACCACCTCACCTCATGGTATTCATGAACACTGTCACCAGTACCTCACCTCATGGTATTCATGAACACTGTCATCACCAACTCACCTCATGGTATTCATGAACACTGTCATCACCACCTCACCTCATGGTATTCATGAACACTGTCACCAGTACCTCACCTCATGGTATTCATGAACACTGTCATCACCACCTCACCTCATGGTATTCATGAACACTGTCACCACTACCTCACCTCATGGTATTCATGAACACTGTCATCACCACCTCACCTCATGGTATTCATGAACACTGTCACCAGTACCTCACCTCATGGTATTCATGAACACTGTCATCACTACCTCACCTCATGGTATTCATGAACACTGTCACCAGTACCTCACCTCATGGTATTCATGAACACTGTCATCACCACCTCACCTCATGGTATTCATGAACACTGTCACCAGTACCTCACCTCATGGTATTCATGAACACTGTCATCACTACCTCACCTCATGGTATTCATGAACACTGTCATCACCACCTCACCTCATGGTATTCATGAACACTGTCACCAGTACCTCACCTCATGGTATTCATGAACACTGTCATCACCACCTCACCTCATGGTATTCATGAACACTGTCATCACTACCTCACCTCATGGTATTCATGAACACTGTCACCAGTACCTCACCTCATGGTATTCATGAACACTGTCACCAGTACCTCACCTCATGGTATTCACGAACACTGTCACCAGTACCTCACCTTATGGTATTCATGAACACTGTCACCAGTACCTCACCTCATGGTATTCATGAACACTGTCATCACCACCTCACCTCATGGTATTCATGAACACTGTCATCACCACCTCACCTCATGGTATTCATGAACACTGTCATCACCACCTCACCTCATGGTATTCATGAACACTGTCATCACCACCTTTCCTCATGGTATTCATGAACACTGTCACCAGTACCTCACCTCATGGTATTCATGAACACTGTCATCACTACCTCACCTCATGGTATTCATGAACACTGTCACCAGTACCTCACCTCATGGTATTCATGAACACTGTCATCACCACCTCACCTCATGGTATTCATGAACACTGTCACCACTACCTCACCTCATGGTATTCATGAACACTGTCATCACCACCTCACCTCATGGTATTCATGAACACTGTCACCACTACCTCACCTCATGGTATTCATGAACACTGTCATCACCACCTCACCTCATGGTATTCATGAACACTGTCACCAGTACCTCACCTCATGGTATTCATGAACACTGTCACCACTACCTCACTTCATGGTATTCATGAACACTGTCACCACTACCTCACTTCATGGTATTCATGAACACTGTCACCACTACCTCACCTCATGGTATTCATGAACACTGTCACCACTACCTCGCCTCATGGTATTCATGAACACTGTCATCACCACCTCACCTCATGGTATTCATGAACACTGTCACCACTACCTCACCTCATGGTATTCATGAACACTGTCACCACTATCTCACCTCATGGTATTCATGAACACTGTCATCACCACCTCACCTCATGGTATTCATGAACACTGTCACCAGTACCTCACCTCATGGTATTCATGAACACTGTCATCACCACCTCATCTCATGGTATTCATGAACACTGTCATCACCACCTCACCTCATGGTATTCATGAGCACTGTCACCACTACCTCACCTCATGGTATTCATGAACACTGTCATCACCACCTCACCTCATGGTATTCATGAACACTGTCATCACCACCTCACCTCATGGTATTCATGAACACTGTCACCACTACCTCATCTCATGGTATTCATGAACACTGTCACCAGTACCTCACCTCATGGTATTCATGAACACTCTCACCAGTACCTCACCTCATGGTATTCATGAACACTGTCACCACTACCTCACTTCATGGTATTCATGAACACTGTCACCACTATCTCACTTCATGGAATTCATGAACACTGTCACCACTATCTTACCTCATGGTATTCATGAACACTGTCACCACTATCTCACCTCATGGTATTCATGAACACTGTCACCACTACCTCACCTCATGGTATTCATGAACACTGTCATCACCACCTCACCTCATGGTATTCATGAACACTGTCACCATTACCTCTCCTCATGGTATTCATGAACACTGTCACCACTATCTCACCTCATGGTATTCATGAACACTGTCACCATTACCTCTCCTCATGGTATTCATGAACACTGTCACCACTATCTCACCTCATGGTATTCATGAACACTGTCATCACCACCTCACCTCATGGTGTTCATGAACACTGTCATCACCACTATCTCACCTCATGGTATTCATGAACACTGTCACCACTCCCTCACATCATGGTATTCATGAACACTGTCACCATTACCTCTCCTCATGGTATTCATGAACACTGTCACCACTATCTCACCTCATGGTATTCATGAACACTGTCACCACTACCTCTGCTCATGGTATTCATGAACACTGTCATCACCACTATCTCACCTCATGGTATTCATGAACACTGTCACCACTACCTCACCTCATGGTATTCATGAACACTGTCACCACTACCTCACCTCATGGTATTCATGAACACTGTCACCAGTATCTCACCTCATGGTATTCATGAACACTGTCACAAGTACCTCACCTCATGGTATTCATGAACACTGTCACAAGTACCTCACCTCATGGTATTCATGAACACTGTCACCACTATCTCACCTCATGGTATTCATGAACACTGTCACCA
Source organism: Cherax quadricarinatus (assembly GCF_038502225.1). Lineage (NCBI taxonomy): Eukaryota > Metazoa > Arthropoda > Malacostraca > Decapoda > Parastacidae > Cherax > Cherax quadricarinatus. The sequence continues at coordinate 36,274,627 of NC_091295.1, read as the reverse complement.
CTACCTCACCTCATGGTATTCATGAGCACTGTCACCACTACCTCACCTCATGGTATTCATGAACACTGTCACAAGTACCTCACCTCATGGTATTCATGAACACTGTCATCACCACCTCACCTCATGGTATTCATGAACACTGTCATCACCACCTCACCTCATGGTGTTCATGAACACTGTCATCAGCACCTCACCTTCTCATGGTATTCATGAACACTGTCACCAGTACCTTACCTCATGGTATTCATGAACACCGTCATCACCACCTCACCTTCTCATGGTATCCATGAACACTGTCATCACCACCTCACATTCTCATGGTATTCATGAACACTGTCATCACCACCTCACCTTCTCATGGTATTCATGAACACTGTCATCACCACCTCACATTCTCATGGTATTCATGAACACTGTCATCACCACCTCACATTCTCATGGTATTCATTAACACTGTCATCACCACCTCACATTCTCATGGTATTCATGAACACTGTCATCACCACCTCACCTTCTCATGGTATTCATTAACACTGTCATCACCACCTCACATTCTCATGGTATTCATTAACACTGTCATCACCACCTCACCTTCTCATTGTATTCATGAACACTGTCATCACCACCTCACATTCTCATGGTATTCATGAACACTGTCATCACCACCTCACCTTCTCATGGTATTCATTAACACTGTCATCACCACCTCACATTCTCATGGTATTCATTAACACTGTCATCACCACCTCACCTTCTCATGGTATCCATGAACACTGTCATCACCACCTCACATTCTCATGGTATCCATGAACACTGTCATCACCACCTCACATTCTCATGGTATCCATGAACACTGTCATCACCACCTCACATTCTCATGGTATCCATGAACACTGTCATCACCACCTCACCTTCTCATGGTATTCATTAACACTGTCATCACCACCTCACCTTCTCATGGTATTCATTAACACTGTCATCACCACCTCACATTCTCATGGTATTCATTAACACTGTCATCACCACCTCACCTTCTCATGGTATCCATGAACACTGTCATCACCACCTCACATTCTCATGGTATCCATGAACACTGTCATCACCACCTCACATTCTCATGGTATTCATTAACACTGTCATCACCACCTCACATTCTCATGGTATCCATGAACACTGTCATCACCACCTCACATTCTCATGGTATCCATGAACACTGTCATCACCACCTCACATTCTCATGGTATCCATGAACACTGTCATCACCACCTCACATTCTCATGGTATCCATGAACACTGTCATCACCACCTCACATTCTCATGGTATTCATTAACACTGTCATCACCACCTCACATTCTCATGGTATCCATGAACACTGTCATCACCACCTCACATTCTCATGGTATCCATGAACACTGTCATCACCACCTCACATTCTCATGGTATCCATGAACATTGTCATCACCACCTCACATTCTCATGGTATTCATTAACACTGTCATCACCACCTCACATTCTCATGGTATCCATGAACACTGTCATCACCACCTCACATTCTCATGGTATCCATGAACACTGTCATCACCACCTCACATTCTCATGGTATCCATGAACACTGTCATCACCACCTCACATTCTCATGGTATCCATGAACACTGTCATCACCACCTCACATTCTCATGGTATCCATGAACACTGTCATCACCACCTCACATTCTCATGGTATCCATGAACACTGTCATCACCACCTCACATTCTCATGGTATCCATGAACACTGTCATCACCACCTCACATTCTCATGGTATTCATGAACACTGTCATCACCACCTCACATTCTCATGGTATCCATGAACACTGTCATCACCACCTCACATTCTCATGGTATTCATGAACACTGTCATCACCACCTCACATTCTCATGGTATCCATGAACACTGTCATCACCACCTCACATTCTCATGGTATCCATGAACATTGTCATCACCACCTCACATTCTCATGGTATCCATGAACACTGTCATCACCACCTCACATTCTCATGGTATCCATGAACATTGTCATCACCACCTCACATTCTCATGGTATCCATGAACACTGTCATCATCACCTCACATTCTCATGGTAATCATGAACACTGTCATCACCACCTCACATTCTCATGGTATCCATGAACACTGTCATCACCACCTCACATTCTCATGGTATCCATGAACACTGTCATCACCACCTCACATTCTCATGGTATCCATGAACACTGTCATCACCACCTCACATTCTCATGGTATCCATGAACACTGTCATCACCACCTCACATTCTCATGGTATCCATGAACACTGTCATCACCACCTCACATTCTCATGGTATTCATGAACACTGTCATCACCACCTCACATTCTCATGGTATCCATGAACACTGTCATCACCACCTCACATTCTCATGGTATCCATGAACACTGTCATCACCACCTCAAATTCTCATGGTATCCATGAACACTGTCATCACCACCTCACATTCTCATGGTATCCATGAACACTGTCATCACCACCTCACCTTCTCATGGTATCCATGAACACTGTCATCACCACCTCACATTCTCATGGTATCCATGAACACTGTCATCACCACCTCACATTCTCATGGTATTCATGAACACTGTCATCACCACCTCACATTCTCATGGTATTCATGAACACTGTCATCACCACCTCACCTTCTCATGGTATCCATGAACACTGTCATCACCACCTCACATTCTCATGGTATCCATGAACACTGTCATCACCACCTCACATTCTCATGGTATCCATGAACACTGTCATCACCACCTCACCTTCTCATGGTATCCATGAACACTGTCATCACCACCTCACATTCTCATGGTATCCATGAACACTGTCATCACCACCTCACATTCTCATGGTATCCATGAACACTGTCATCACCACCTCACATTCTCATGGTATCCATGAACACTGTCATCACCACCTCACCTTCTCATGGTATCCATGAACACTGTCATCACCACCTCACATTCTCATGGTATCCATGAACACTGTCATCACCACCTCACATTCTCATGGTATCCATGAACACTGTCATCACCACCTCACATTCTCATGGTATTCATGAACACTGTCATCACCACCTCACATTCTCATGGTATTCATGAACACTGTCATCACCACCTCACCTTCTCATGGTATCCATGAACACTGTCATCACCACCTCACATTCTCATGGTATCCATGAACACTGTCATCACCAGCTCACATTCTCATGGTATCCATGAACACTGTCATCACCACCTCACCTTCTCATGGTATCCATGAACACTGTCATCACCACCTCACATTCTCATGGTATCCATGAACACTGTCATCACCACCTCACATTCTCATGGTATCCATGAACACTGTCATCACCACCTCACATTCTCATGGTATCCATGAACACTGTCATCACCACCTCACCTTCTCATGGTATCCATGAACACTGTCATCACCACCTCACATTCTCATGGTATCCATGAACACTGTCATCACCACCTCACATTCTCATGGTATTCATGAACACTGTCATCACCACCTCACATTCTCATGGTATTCATGAACACTGTCATCACCACCTCACCTTCTCATGGTATCCATGAACACTGTCATCACCACCTCACATTCTCATGGTATCCATGAACACTGTCATCACCACCTCACATTCTCATGGTATCCATGAACACTGTCATCACCACCTCACCTTCTCATGGTATCCATGAACACTGTCATCACCACCTCACATTCTCATGGTATCCATGAACACTGTCATCACCACCTCACATTCTCATGGTATCCATGAACACTGTCATCACCACCTCACCTTCTCATGGTATCCATGAACACTGTCATCACCACCTCACATTCTCATGGTATCCATGAACACTGTCATCACCACCTCACATTCTCATGGTATCCATGAACACTGTCATCACCACCTCACCTTCTCATGGTATCCATGAACACTGTCATCACCACCTCACATTCTCATGGTATCCATGAACACTGTCATCACCACCTCACATTCTCATGGTATCCATGAACACTGTCATCACCACCTCACATTCTCATGGTATCCATGAACACTGTCATCACCACCTCACCTTCTCATGGTATCCATGAACACTGTCATCACCACCTCACATTCTCATGGTATCCATGAACACTGTCATCACCACCTCACATTCTCATGGTATTCATGAACACTGTCATCACCACCTCACATTCTCATGGTATCCATGAACACTGTCATCACCACCTCACATTCTCATGGTATTCATGAACACTGTCATCACCACCTCACCTTCTCATGGTATCCATGAACACTGTCATCACCACCTCACATTCTCATGGTATTCATGAACACTGTCATCACCACCTCACATTCTCATGGTATCCATGAACACTGTCATCACCACCTCACATTCTCATGGTATCCATGAACACTGTCATCACCACCTCACATTCTCATGGTATCCATGAACACTGTCATCACCACCTCACATTCTCATGGTATTCATGAACACTGTCATCACCACCTCACCTTCTCATGGTATCCATGAACACTGTCATCACCACCTCACATTCTCATGGTATCCATGAACACTGTCATCACCACCTCACATTCTCATGGTATCCATGAACACTGTCATCACCACCTCACATTCTCATGGTATCCATGAACACTGTCATCACCACCTCACATTCTCATGGTATTCATGAACACTGTCATCACCACCTCACCTTCTCATGGTATTCATGAACACTGTCATCACCACCTCACCTTCTCATGGTATCCATGAACACTGTCATCACCACCTCACATTCTCATGGTATCCATGAACACTGTCATCACCACCTCACATTCTCATGGTATCCATGAACACTGTCATCACCACCTCACATTCTCATGGTATCCATGAACACTGTCATCACCACCTCACATTCTCATGGTATCCATGAACACTGTCATCACCACCTCACATTCTCATGGTATTCATGAACACTGTCATCACCACCTCACCTTCTCATGGTATTCATGAACACTGTCATCACCACCTCACCTTCTCATGGTGTCCATGAACACTGTCATCACCACCTCACATTCTCATGGTATCCATGAACACTGTCATCACCACCTCACATTCTCATGGTATTCATGAACACTGTCATCACCACCTCACCTTCTCATGGTATCCATGAACACTGTCATCACCACCTCACATTCTCATGGTATCCATGAACACTGTCATCACCACCTCACCTTCTCATGGTATCCATGAACACTGTCATCACCACCTCACATTCTCATGGTGTCCATGAACACTGTCATCACCACCTCACATTCTCATGGTATCCATGAACACTGTCATCACCACCTCACCTTCTCATGGTATCCATGAACACTGTCATCACCACCTCACCTTCTCATGGTATCCATGAACACTGTCATCACCACCTCACATTCTCATGGTATCCATGAACACTGTCATCACCACCTCACATTCTCATGGTATCCATGAACACTGTCATCACCACCTCACCTTCTCATGGTATCCATGAACACTGTCATCACCACCTCACCTTCTCATGGTATCCATGAACACTGTCATCACCACCTCACATTCTCATGGTATCCATGAACACTGTCATCACCACCTCACATTCTCATGGTATCCATGAACACTGTCATCACCACCTCACATTCTCATGGTATCCATGAACACTGTCATCACCACCTCACCTTCTCATGGTATCCATGAACACTGTCATCACCACCTCACATTCTCATGGTATCCATGAACACTGTCATCACCACCTCACATTCTCATGGTATCCATGAACACTGTCATCACCACCTCACATTCTCATGGTATCCATGAACACTGTCATCACCACCTCACATTCTCATGGTATCCATGAACACTGTCATCACCACCTCACATTCTCATGGTATCCATGAACACTGTCATCACCACCTCACATTCTCATGGTATCCATGAACACTGTCATCACCACCTCACATTCTCATGGTATCCATGAACACTGTCATCACCACCTCACCTTCTCATGGTATCCATGAACACTGTCATCACCACCTCACATTCTCATGGTATCCATGAACACTGTCATCACCACCTCACATTCTCATGGTATTCATGAACACTGTCATGACCACCTCACCTTCTCATGGTATCCATGAACACTGTCATCACCACCTCACATTCTCATGGTATCCATGAACACTGTCATCACCACCTCACCTTCTCATGGTATCCATGAACACTGTCATCACCACCTCACATTCTCATGGTATCCATGAACACTGTCATCACCACCTCACATTCTCATGGTATTCATGAACACTGTCATCACCACCTCACCTTCTCATGGTATTCATGAACACTGTCATCACCACCTCACCTTCTCATGGTGTCCATGAACACTGTCATCACCACCTCACATTCTCATGGTATCCATGAACACTGTCATCACCACCTCACATTCTCATGGTATTCATGAACACTGTCATCACCACCTCACCTTCTCATGGTATCCATGAACACTGTCATCACCACCTCACATTCTCATGGTATCCATGAACACTGTCATCACCACCTCACCTTCTCATGGTATCCATGAACACTGTCATCACCACCTCACATTCTCATGGTGTCCATGAACACTGTCATCACCACCTCACCTTCTCATGGTATCCATGAACACTGTCATCACCACCTCACCTTCTCATGGTATCCATGAACACTGTCATCACCACCTCACCTTCTCATGGTATCCATGAACACTGTCATCACCACCTCACATTCTCATGGTATCCATGAACACTGTCATCACCACCTCACCTTCTCATGGTATCCATGAACACTGTCATCACCACCTCACCTTCTCATGGTATCCATGAACACTGTCATCACCACCTCACCTTGTCATGGTATCCATGAACACTGTCATCACCACCTCACATTCTCATGGTATCCATGAACACTGTCATCACCACCTCACCTTCTCATGGTATCCATGAACACTGTCATCACCACCTCACCTTGTCATGGTATCCATGAACACTGTCATCACCACCTCACATTCTCATGGTATCCATGAACACTGTCATCACCACCTCACCTTCTCATGGTATCCATGAACACTGTCATCACCACCTCACCTTCTCATGGTATCCATGAACACTGTCATCACCACCTCACCTTCTCATGGTATTCATGAACACTGTCATCACCACCTCACATTCTCATGGTATTAACCTTGAGAAGTTATTTCCATCTTGATCAAGGACAGAATATTTAATATTCGCTATTTACCTTGAGACTGATCCAGGTCGGACTGAAATTTCCTCATAAATGTTCCTTGTGAAGTGCGAGTTATTTATATTATGATCCAGCCACTGTGCTATGACTCTCTTTATTCTTTGTTTTGGTCAGGGGTGTGAGGTGACCCGTGTTGAGGTGACCCGTGTTGAGGTGACCCGTGTTGAGGTGACCCGTGTTGAGGTGACCCGTGTTGAGGTGACCCGTGTTGAGGTGACCCGTGTTGAGGTGACCCGTGTTGAGGTGACCCGTGTTGAGGTGACCCGTGTTGAGGTGACCTGTGTTGAGGTGACCCGTGTGAGCACGCCTTCCCATCGTATTTCCCAAAACAACAACTTTTTTATTGTCCTTTTTATTTATGTTACTAGTTTTTATTGGTTGTTTATTTTATCTTTGTTTTGACTGTGTTTTATATATTTTTAGTTCTAAGATTGCTGAAGGACGTACACGGTGAAAGTTCTCTTCAAATATCCCTACTGCCACAACAACTTGATAGAACTAGAGTGAATGACACACAATGCACTTTTATTTTCACAGTATCTCACTTTAAATTTTCGCTGTGTAAAACTTTATTGAGTCTTTAAGATTTTGTAAAGCTTTACACAGAGCGAAGCTCTGTGAAAATAAAGCTTTTCTCTGTTTTATGTTTTACTAGTGTGATGGCATCTCTGTCTTGCACGAAGCCTGTTAGAAATCCTCGATGTAAGCTTTCCGTTTCTTCCATAACACAGTAAGTACATTTTTTCTTTTCTAAATGCCTTAAGTATAAGTGGGTGCAGTGGTCAGTGCGACAGGCCTGGTCGTGGACCGGGCCGCTGGGGCGTTGATCCCCAGAATATCCTCTAGGTAGGTAGACAGGTTAGTTAATTCTAGATCACGGGTTCAAGACTCCTGGACATAGTCACACTCTTGTCAATCTTAGCACCTTAATTAAATTTAACCAAGGAGACCGTTGATATGCGAGTGTGTGTTAGTAGCCTCAGTACACGTTACTCAAGCGGCCCCTCACCATGTAGACTGATTGACCAGTTGAAGAAAATTGGCGTGAACGAGGGAGAGTGACGTGGTGGTGTTGCAGATGTTGCAGCACCCAGTACATGATTGCGTGATTACGTGATTGTAGCCTTCAATTGCTTGGACAGTCTGAGAGGGCAGTGGTTGAAGGTTTCCTCAACACTGATTCACGCAGATGAGCACAAATGTGCGTGCGTTATCTTCCACTGCCAAGCAGTGGTGACTTCAGGGTCTCCATCCTTGAAGAGGGCTAAAACTCATGGCTTACTGTCTTCATGCTCATAAAGGGTTTTTGATCCCAAAAATTAGAGATACCCCTCAGATCAAACCTGACTAGCTCTCATTGACCTGAGTTTTGATGTCCTCTTCACTGCATTTAATATATATATATATATATATATATATATATATATATATATATATATATATATATATATATATATATATATATATATATATATTGAGATTTAGTAAGTGAATGAATGAACATCCTTACTAATCCAGCTAATGTGATTAAGTGATAGTAGTGGTGAAGATGATCATTGTTGATGTTCCTTGTGGTAGTAGTGGTGGTGGTGGTAGTACTCTTGGTGGGGATGATCATTGTTGATGTTCCTTGTGGTAGTAGTGGTGGTGGTGGTAGTACTCTTGGTGGGGATGATCATTGTTGATGTTCCTTGTGGTAGTAGTGGTGGTGGTGGTAGTACTCTTGGTGGGGATGATCATTGTTGATGTTCCTTGTGGTAGTAGTGGTGGTGGTGGTACTCTTGGTGGGCATGACCATTGTTGATGTTCCTTGTGGTAGTAGTGGTGGTGGTGGTAGTACTCTTGGTGGGCATGACCATTGTTGATGTTCCTTGTGGTAGTAGTGGTGGTGGTGGTACTCTTGGTGGAGATGACCATTGTTGAAGTTCCTTGTGGTAGTAGTGGTGGTGGTGGTACTCTTGGTGGGGATGACCATTGTTGATGTTCCTTGTGGTAGTAGTGGTAGTCTTGGTGGGATTCTAGTTAATATCAGCTTGGAGAGTTGTGTCCTCAATAGGTGCCACACTTTTTGGAGTGGGGTTATAATCGAGGTTTTTATTGTTTCCAGACTTCGTCTCCATAGCAAATCCAAAACTGCCTTTACACACCCACCTATCATATAATACCGCCCCTCCAGCTACCAGCACCCTCCCCTCCCCCGTCCCCTACCTGCCACCAGTCCCCACACCTAGTACCACCATGCACTCAATTAACTGCTTCATAGTTGTAATTTGTCTTATAAGTATAGTACTGTCACTGTGACCTTGCTGGCCTTTACCACGACACCGTGACTCACAGTGATCACCGTGTGTGTGTGTGTGTGTGTGTGTGTGTGTGTGTGTGTGTGTGTGTGTGTGTGTGTGTGTGAACCTGTGAGTTCGTTTGTTAGGTTATGTTCCAAGTTGTATTCACAGCCTCTTTAACTTTCAGTCAACTGATGAAGTTGAGTTTCATCCTTTGAGTTCCTGTCATACCTCCTTGTGTATCCCTGTACAGAGTATCCTTCAACTACCTCTTCCATCAGTTCTTTCAACTTTTTAATTACCCTTATAGTGAAGTACTTCCTGACGTCCTTGTGAGTCATCTGGATGTTCCGCTTGCATCTGTGCTCCCTTGTAGAGCTTCTTCGTAGTGCTTCCTTGTAGTGCTCCCTGCCTCCCTGGTCACACAGTCTGCTCTTGTTCATCCTCTTTGCCCCTGTCAGTCGTATACAGCGTGATCTCATATCCCCTGAGCATTTATTCCCCTAGGGAGGTAAGATTCATCATCTTTACCATTTTCTAGTAGTTAATACCCCTCGGTGGACACCTGGGAGAGTACGGTTAGTTAGGTGGCGCGACCATCTCGTAGAATTACCAACAAAATGTTAGGTTACCTAACAAATTGAACTTTATCCGCCACTTTTTAGACCATGACACTAATTTGTTCAAATCCTCACTTAGATAATGTAGCAATCGATGAGTGGAACAATCTACCTAGGAGGATGTTTGAATTTAAATCGGGATTAGCGGACGGCGGATCGAGCCTACACCAGTCTTTATGCAGATGATCCACACGGATCAGCCGCTTCACTATAATAATAATAGTAATAATAATAATAATACCTTTCAGCTAGCTAACCAAGCTCTAAGCGTGGGATACATAAAATATATATGCAAGAATTTTGAAAAAAAAATTGAGAGTAAGACACTTGTGCAACATCTGGGTATCTTTATTGTAGACGTTTCGCCATCCAGTGGCTTTATCAATACAAATTCTAGGACATAACTTGAAGACAGTAGAACTATGTACAGAAGATGAGGTAATCAGTCCCTCAACCTAGGGAAAAAAATTGCTATGAATATGCAATTAACGAAAGTGGATGAAGGAGGCGTGGATGAGTTTGTAGATTATAACAACCAAAGCTTAAGGCCTTTCAGTATATGAACAATAAGAGAACACTTTGTCAAGAACCGTGGAAGTAAACTATTGAACCTACCTCCAGCAGGTATCACACATATTGATAGAACAAGTCTAGAAGTTTCCTAGAGGAAATTGGATCTCTACCTTCGTCAAGTGCCAGATGAAAGACTGTGATGGACATGTAGTCTGGCGGGATGCCATTACCAACAGCCAAGTTGAGTAGGTATCACCAGAAAAACTTGGCCGCAAACCAGGCTGCGTTGGTAGAAAAGCTCTGAAAATCGGTCACACGTATATCACAGGTCACAGGTAAGTTCTGTGGCACATCTACCTTTGTAGCTGCCGTCTGCGTCCTTTGACTCTCTCTCCTCGTGTATCAAACATCATGTCCATATCTACTGTACATAATCCCTTCAGTATTTTGTATGTCGTTATTACATGCTCTCGTGTCCTCCTCTCCTGTCGGGTTATATATGTTCAGTTTCTTAAGACTCTCCTGGCTGTTTGTTCCCCTCAGTTCCGGCACCAACCTCGTTCAGCCTCTGGACTTTCTCTAGTTGCTTGATCAGGTGTGTCCTCCATGCTTGCCTCTATAACGTCTTAAATGATGCTCTGTTTAGCTGTCTGAATGCACTCCTAACATTTCCCAGTCTCTCGTACGCTGCTTGTGTACCTTTGGTGATATATTGATCGTGTTGCTGACCCCAAGGTCAAAATTGCGTGTATATTCAAGCAAGCGTGCGTGCATGTGAATGTGTGTATACATTCTTGTACTTGAATGTGTACCTTCGTGTGGATACATGTACTGTATACACGTGTGTGTATGGGTATACACACTTGCGCTCGTGTACTCACCTAATTGTGGTTGCAGGGGTCGATTAATAGCGCCTGGCCCTGCCTCTTCACTGGTCGCTACTAGTGTGTGTGTGTGTGTGTGTGTGTGTGTGTGTGTGTGTGTGTGTGTGTGTGTGTGTGTGTGTGTGTGTGTGTGTGTGTGTGTGTGTGTGTGTGTGTGTGTGTGTGTGTCTGTGTAGAGAGAGAGAGAGACGCATACTTCTTGAGGGTGAGCCGGGGCTGTTGTATGTATGATGGTGAGAGTGATGCAG
>NC_091295.1:36117689-36257689 GCF_038502225.1 Cherax quadricarinatus | reverse complement strand
AGGTCTCCAGGCACCTCCCACATGTGCGTGGTGTGACAGAGGTCTCCAGGCACCTCCCACATGCGCGTGGTGTGAGAGAGGTCTCCAGGCACCTCACGCATGTTCGTGGTGTGAGGGAGGTCTCCAGGCACCTCACACATGTGCGTGGTGTGAGTGAGGTCTCCAGGCACCTCACACATGTGCGTGGTGTGAGAGAGTTCTCCAGGCACCTCACACATGTGCGTGGTGTGGGGGAGGTCTCCAGGCACCTCTTGCATTTGCGTGGTGTGAGGGAGGTCTCCAGGCACCTCACACATGTGTGTGGTTTGAGGGAGGTCTCCAGGCACCTTTCACATGTGCGTGGTGTAAATGAGATCTCCAGGCACCTCACACATGCGCGTGATTTGAGGGAGGTCTCCAGGCACCTCACACTTGTGCGTGGTGTGAGGGAGGTCTCCACGTACCTCACACATGTGCGTGGTGTGAGGGAGGTCTCCAGGCACCTCACACATGTGCGTGGCGTGAGGGAGGTCTCCAGGTACCTCACACATGTGCGTAGTTTGAGGTAGGTCTCCAGGCACCTCACACATGTGCGTGGTGTGAGGGAGGTCTCCAGGTACCTCACACATGTGCGTGGTGTGACGGAGGTCTCCAGGCACCTCACACATGTGCGTGGTGTGACGGAGGTCTCCAGGTACCTCACACATGTGTGTGGTGTGAGGGAGGTCTCCAGGCACCTCCCACATGTGCTTGGTGTGACGAAGGTCTCCAGGCACTTCCCACATGGCCGTGGTGTGAAGGAGGTCTCCAGGCACCTCCCACATGTGCGTGGTGTGAAGGTCTCCAGGCACCTCCCACATGGCCGTATTGTGACGGAGGTCTCCAGGCACCTCACACATGTGCATGGTGTAACGGAGGTCTCCAGGCACCTCCCACATGTGCGTGGTGTGACGGAGGTCTCCAGGCACCTCCCAAATGTGCCTGGTGTGAGGGAGGTCTCCAGGCACCTCCCACATGTGCGTGGTGTGACGGAGGTCTCCAGGCACCTCCCACACGTGCGTGGTGTGAGGAAAGTCTCCAGGCACCTCCCACATGTGCGTGGTGTGAGGAATGTCTCCAGGCACCTCCCACATGTGCGTGGTGTGACGGAGGTCTCCAGGCACCTTCCACATGTGCGTGGTGTGAGGGAGGTCGCCAGGCACCTCCCACATGTGTGTGGTGTGACGGAGGTCTCCAGGCACCTCCCACATGTGCGTGGTGTGACGGAGGTCTCCAGGCACCTCCCACATGTGTGTGGTGTGACCGAGCTCTGCAGGCACCTCACACATGTGTGTGGTGTGACGAAGGTCTCCAGGCACCTCACACATGTGCGTGGTGCGACGGAGGTCTCCGGGCACCTCCTACATGCGCGTGGTGTGAGAGAGGTCTCCAGGCACCTCCCACATGTGCGTGGTGTGACGGAGGTCTCCAGGCACCTCCCACATGCGCGTGGTGTGAGAGAGGTCTCCAGGCACCTCACGCATGCTCGTGGTGTGAGGGAGGTCTCCAGGCACCTCACACATGTGCGTGGTGTGAGTGAGGTCTCCAGGCACCTCACACATGTGCGTGGTGTGAGAGAGTTCTCCAGGCACCTCACACATGTGCGTGGTGTGGGGGAGGTCTCCAGGCACCTCTTGCATTTGCGTGGTGTGAGGGAGGTCTCCAGGCACCTCACACATGTGTGTGGTTTGAGGGAGGTCTCCAGGCACCTTTCACATGTGCGTGGTGTAAATGAGATCTCCAGGCACCTCACACATGCGCGTGATTTGAGGGAGGTCTCCAGGCACCTCACACTTGTGCGTGGTGTGAGGGAGGTCTCCACGTACCTCACACATGTGCGTGGTGTGAGGGAGGTCTCCAGGCACCTCACACATGTGCGTGGCGTGAGGGAGGTCTCCAGGTACCTCACACATGTGCGTAGTTTGAGGTAGGTCTCCAGGCACCTCACACATGTGCGTGGTGTGAGGGAGGTCTCCAGGTACCTCACACATGTGCGTGGTGTGACGGAGGTCTCCAGGCACCTCACACATGTGCGTGGTGTGACGGAGGTCTCCAGGTACCTCACACATGTGTGTGGTGTGAGGGAGGTCTCCAGGCACCTCCCACATGTGCTTGGTGTGACGAAGGTCTCCAGGCACTTCCCACATGGCCGTGGTGTGAAGGAGGTCTCCAGGCACCTCCCACATGTGCGTGGTGTGAAGGAGGTCTCCAGGCACCTCCCACATGGCCGTATTGTGACGGAGGTCTCCAGGCACCTCACACATGTGCATGGTGTAACGGAGGTCTCCAGGCACCTCCCACATGTGCGTGGTGTGACGGAGGTCTCCAGGCACCTCCCAAATGTGCCTGGTGTGAGGGAGGTCTCCAGGCACCTCCCACACGTGCGTGGTGTGAGGAAAGTCTCCAGGCACCTCCCACATGTGCGTGGTGTGAGGAATGTCTCCAGGCACCTCCCACATGTGCGTGGTGTGACGGAGGTCTCCAGGCACCTTCCACATGTGCGTGGTGTGAGGGAGGTCGCCAGGCACCTCCCACATGTGTGTGGTGTGACGGAGGTCTCCAGGCACCTCCCACATGTGCGTGGTGTGACGGAGGTCTCCAGGCACCTCCCACATGTGTGTGGTGTGACCGAGCTCTGCAGGCACCTCACACGTGTGTGGTGTGACGAAGGTCTCCAGGCACCTCCCACATGTGCGTGGTGTGACGGAGGTCTCCAGGCACCTCCCACATGTGCGTGGTGTGACGGAGGTCTCCAGGCACCTCACACATGTGCGTGGTGTGACGGAGGTCTCCAGGCACCTCACACATGTGTGTGGTGTGACGGAGGTCTCGAGGCACCTCCCACATGTGCGTGGTGTGAGGGAGGTCTCCAGGCACCTCCCACATGTCCGTGGTGTGACGGAGGTCTCCAGGCACCTCGCACATGTGCGTGGTGTGACGGAGATCTCCAGGCACCTCCCACATGTGCGTGGTGTGACGGAAGTCTCCAGGCACCTCCCACATGTGCGTGGTGTGACGGAGGTCTCCAGGCACCTCCCACATGTCCGTGGTGTGACGGAGGTCTCCAGGCACCTCCCACATGTGCGTGGTGTGACGGAGGCCTCCAGGCACCTCCTACATGTGCGTGGTGTGAGGGAGGTCTCGAGGCACCTCCCACATGTCCGTGGTGTGACGGAGGTCTCCAGGCACCTCCAACATGTGCGTGGTGTGACGGAGGCCTCCAGGCACCTCCTACATGTGCGTGGTGTGAGGGAGGTCTCGAGGCACCTCCCACATGTCCGTGGTGTGACGGAGGTCTCCAGGCACCTCCCACATGTGCCTGGTGTGAGGGAGGTCTCCATTCACCTCACACATGGCCGTGGTGTGAGGGAGGTCTCCATTCACCTCACACATGGCCGTGGTGTGAGTGTGGTCTCCAGGCACCTCACACATGTGCGTGGTGTGAGGGAGGTCTCCAGGCTCCTCACACATGGCCGTGGGGTGAGGGAGGTCTCCAGGCACCTCACACATGTGCGTGGTGTGACGGAGGTCTCCAGGCACCTCACACATGTGCGTGGTGTGACGGAGGTCTCCAGGCACCTCCCACATGTGCGTGGTGTGAGGGAGGTCTCCAGGCACTTCCCACATGTGCGTGGTGTGAGGGAAGTCTCCAGGTACCTCCCACATGTGCTTGGTGTGACGGAGGTCTCCAGGCACCTCCCACATGTGCGTGGTGTGAGGGAGGTCTCCAGGCACCTCACACATGTGCGTGGTGTGACGGAGGTCTCCAGGCACCTCACACATGTGCGTGGTGTGACGGAGGTCTCCAGGCACCTCACACATGTGCGTGGTGTGACGGAGGTCTCCAGGCACCTCACACGTGTGTGGTGTGAGGGAGGTCTCCAGGCACCTCCCACATGTGCGTGGTGCGAGGGAGGTCTCCAGGCACCTCACACATGTGCGTGGTGTGAGGGAGGTCTCCAGGCACCTCCCACATGTGCGTGGTGTGAGGGAGGTCTCCAGGCACCTCCCACATGTGTGTGGTGTGACGGAGGTCTCCAGGCACCTCCCACATGTGCGTGGTGTGAGGGAGGTCTCCAGGCACCTCCCACATGTGCGTGGTGTGAGGGAGGTCTCCAGGCACCTCCCACATGTGCGTGGTGTGAGGGAGGTCTCCAGGCACCTCCCACATGTGCGTGGTGTGAGGGAGGTCTCCAGGCTCCTCCCACATGTGCGTGGTGTGAGGGAGGTCTCCAGGGAGGTAGAGGCATGGCGTGCAAATAGACAGCAGAGAGTTTGCATAAATGGGGAGAAATCGGAATGGGGGCACGTCACAAGAGGTGTTCCTCAGGGGTCAGTGTTGGGCCCGTTGTTGTTCACAATTTACATAAACGACATAGATGAGGGAATAAATAGCGACATAAGCAAATTTGCTGATGACACCAAAATAGGCCGTCCAAGTCAATCTAATGAGGACATTAGAGCACTCCAGGATGATTTGAATTGACTGACGCAATGGTCGGAGAAGTGGCAGATGCAGTTTAATATTGACAAATGCAAAGTTCTAAATGTTGGACAGTTAAATAACCATGCCACATATAAACTAAATAATGTAGATCTTAATACTACCGATTGCAAAAAGGATTTAGGAGTTCTGGTTAGCAGTAATCTAAAACCAAGACAACAGTGCATTAGTGTTCGCAATAAAGCTAACAGAATTCTTGGCTTCATATCTAGAAGTATAAATAATAAAAGTCCTCAGGTTGTTTTTCAACTCTCTATATCCTTGGTTAGGCCTCATTTAGACTATGCTGCTCAGTTCTGGTCACCGTATTACAGAATGGATATAAATGCTCTGGAAAACGTACAAAGGAGGATGACAAAGATGATCCCATGTATCAGAAACCTTCCCTATGAGGATAGACTGAGGGCCCTGAATCTGCATTCTCTCGAAAGGCGTAGAATTAGGGGGGATATGATCGAGGTGTATAAATGGAAAACAGGAATAAATAAAGGGGATGTAAATAGTGTGCTGAAAATTTCCAGCCAAGACAGGACTCGCAGCAATGGTTTCAAGTTGGAAAAATTCAGATTCAGGAAGGATATAGGAAAGCACTGGTTTGGTAATAGAGTTGTGGATGAGTGGAACAAACTCCCGAGTACAGTTATTGAGGCTAAAACGTTGTGTAGTTTTAAAAATAGGTTAGATAAATACATGAGTGGATGTGGGTGGGTGTAAGTTGGACCTGACTAGCTTGTGCTGCTGGGTCTGGTACTGAGTGAGGATGAGCTGACTGGGTGGGTCATTGGGATAATCCGGGGGGTGAGTCATTGGTCTAATCCGGGGGGTGGGTCATTGGTCTAATCCGGGGGAGGGGACATGGACCTGCTCCGCATGGGTCAGTAGGCCTGCCGCAGTGTTCCTTCTTTCTTATGTTCTTATGTTCTTAACACTAATACCTTTATTAAATATCAAAAAAATTATTTTGTGCGATAGATATAGCTATTACACTGAGTGAATGAGTGAGTAAGTGTTCTTATGATAGTTGAGTTGCACACTGCTGAGCTGGTCACATGGCAGTAACACTGAGAGAATGTGTGAGAAAACATATGTGCATGTTGAAGCCAGGGTAACATATGTCAGTAACACTTACTACATACTTACATATATTACAGGGAGAGTCATGCACACGACACTGCAACACACTAGTATAATAAACACATAGATTTAAATAGAAAAGTAAGAGTGTATGTTAAAAAATAGAGTGAAAATTTTGAACGAGTTCTTTCAACATTTTTCGATAAATATAGAAATGAAATCTTCGCTTTTTTATTTTACTAATTCTCCAACATTAAGTGCGATATTCAATAGAAATTGTTATATTTTGTGGTAAAATAACTTTTTTTTTTTTAAATAATTCAACCTAACCCAGAAATTTAATTCGTAATCTAGGTTTCAGTAAGTTAGTCTGGGTTAGGATGGAGTACCTCTTTTTTGTGTGGCTTACCAAAAAATGTATTTTCTCCATTAACCCAAAATAAAGACATTTCCATCACACAATTCACTTACTATTACAGAATTTATATAATAACATATTGTTAAGCTTAAGGGGCACTTAAGTGCCCCCGTCTTCTAATGTGTTTATTTTTCCACTTATAAGGAATGATCCTGGACTTCACTTTACGAAACAGACAAAGCAAATGTGATAGTAATTATGGACGAGGTAGATTATAGTGGAACAATAAACGTGTTATTAGAAGACGGAGGAACTTAAGTGCCGTTTAAAACAGAAGAACCTCCACTATATATTCGACCATCTTTAAGTGTAATTCATGATACAGTATATTTTTCTGGGCGGCGTTTCGGGATCAACACTGTGAGAGATTTAATGAATTCCAAATAATTTAGAAAAGACAGTTGATGCAGACAGCAAAAAATCTTTACATTTCCAGTTATACATTTTTGTCAGTGTTGATTGGCGCTGTTATTATACAGTAATATTCCACCATAGACAATAAGTTCACCAAAGTGTATATTGTGTAGCTTGGCATCTGAAGGTTTTTGTTAAACTTGTTATTTTCTTCTGTGTGACAGTATCACTATTGTGATACTATTGTGATACTTGTATCACTATTGTGATACTTGTATCGCTATTGTGATACTTGAACGTAACATCTTCCAGTATCGTTACTTACAGGTCTGCTATGTTGAGTGTGTTCTATACTGTATTTCACTTATTTTTACTTTAATTATAGATGCCTCTTGTAAACAAATTCCTATATCATCTGCTAAGGATGATAGTGTGTGACCGCTTAATTGCTACCTTTATGGTGAGGGGCTTTATGAAGTGTTCTAAAAGTTTGTTGGAATTTCTAGTGTCTACACAGAATATTTAGATAGATAAACACATATTATGACCCTGAAGATGTACAGAAAATTAATGGTGGTCATGAACCTTTATTGATTTATTTAACATTAATAGGACAACTTTAATGAAGAGAATGAAGTAGCAGAAAGTAGAACATCAGTATTGTTATGAACCAACATTGCAAGAAATAATATAAATGCTCAAACTACCTCGAACACGTCATAAGTAACTTAGTAACACTCCGATGCTGGAGATACTTCATGTCGGTACAACAAGTGATTGAACTTTGACAATGAAAAAGCTGGGATAATTACTTTAATTTATAAATTAGCATATAAAAGATATTAATAAAGTGATTGAAAAGTAAGTTTCTCACCATAAACCATTCCAGAAAGCGAGTGAATTAACTATTAAATGAGCTCATATTCCAAGGCATAACATGTTACCACCTAAGACCAAGTTATTGCAGAGTTGATCCAAGACAGACATGATCTCATCCAGTTTAGGTTAAACAAACAGCATGATGAATGCAATGTCCTATATACTGGGTATGAGCTACATGCTGGCCTAACCAGGGGCAAGGCCACAACCCATGGGAAGGACGGTATCATCTAAGACAACATTAGACTAGTTACTAAGATGTGTATTTAGTAATCCACTCTGGGAATTGTACGAGTTACGCCGTAAGTTAGTTACTTTCGTGAACCAACAGTATTTTTGTATCAAACCAGGATGCTTTCCCTCCCATCTCAGTGAGTAGCTGCTTGTGCCCAACATTTTAGAATATGATCTTCAGCAGACTTGAAGAGCTTGTGTCTCCTCCACGTCACTGGTAAATATAAACAAAATAGTTTCATAGCTTCTTTAAGTGTCCATTAGTAATGATGAAGGACTCGACTAAAACTAAAGGTTAAGAACAAGAATGTTGCTTGTCTCTTCTTGATATCTTGGTATATCACTCCCTCCTGCTCCTGCTTCTCCTCCTCCTGCTCCCATCCCCCAGCTTTCGCTTCATGTCTATCCTTCACCTAGTCTTCCTTCTCTTCTTCGTATCCCTACTTCACTTCGTCCTCTTCCTTCACCTCGTCCACCTGCTTCCCTCCATCTGTTCCTATTCCTCCTCGTTTTCCTTTCCTCCCTCACTTCCTTCTCAGCTTCCCACGTTTTCCCCTCTCGTTCCGTCTCCCTGAAATGTTTTTTTTTTTCTCCTTGTGTAGTATGTGCTGCTCCTCCCTTGCTTCCCCACGCCCTCACTGACAAAAGCATCCCCCCGGTGTTTACACCTCAAATTACTACTGTCTCGCCACCAACAATATAATAATTATGTATAATATAAATGTTTATCGCCACAACTGAGAAAAAGTTGTAATAATTATAATAAGAGCGGTAGCGTCAGCAGGGAGAGAGGGAATGAGGGAGGCGAGGAGATACAGGGAGAGAAGGAATCAGGGAGGGAAGGAAGGAGGGAGGGTGGATGCTGCCCGTGTTTCATGCTTTCTTGCTTCTGAATCGTTGTTTAGTTATACTTTGATGAAGTTATCCAAGATGCAGGTGTTCTCATACCTTCGTGTAGTTATACGCTGGTATGGACATTTAGCAGTATAGTTATAAGGATAGAAACGTGTGGTAAGCCTCCTGGGCCCTGCCAGGCAGGTCTTCCTTACACTCAACCATTCATAATCGTTAACCTGTCAAACCAGTTTTTAAAGGCACTCAAACTATGTTCTTACATGGTGCTACGTGGTACTTTCTTTCACTCATCTGTGACTTGCAACTCAAGTGCTTGTTTATATTGTACTATATCTATTTTTTCCTATTTAAATCTAGTGTTATAAGTTGCGTTTATAGCACGTTATCTGTCTCCTTGTTATTCCTGGCTTCTACTGTGCACTTAAAACATAGCCCCTTCTTTCTGCACTTTTCGGAAAAAATGTAAGTTGAATGAAATTAGCTTTGTCATCATTCTCTGCGTGTTTTCCAGCTTATTTGTGTTGAATGAGAAAATGGAGAGCTGAATAACGTGGAATAATACGGTGGTAGTGACGCTGAGACGCCCCCCCTCATTCTCTCCCCCCTCCCCCCTCCCTCCCTCCCTCCCTCCCTCCCTCCCTCCCTCCCTCCTCACTTCCCTTCTCTCCTTCCCCTTTACCCTCCATTCCTTCCCCTTACCCTCCCTTCCTCCCTCCCTCCTCACTTCCCTTCCCTCCTTCCCTTTTACCTCCATTCCTTCTCCTTACCCTCCCTGCCCCCCTCTCTCTCCCTTCCTCTCGTACATAAAACCAATGGAGTTATTAGCTTCATTAACGCACTCTAGCTTTGCCTTCAGGATTTTGCCAGATACCTGTGATATACTTTTAACCGGTTGTTATACTCTCAAACTTGGTCTGAGGCCAGACTTCTTTGCTGAGTGTCAGGTTAAACAAGCTGTTGCTGCTCGCGGCTCGCATGCCTACATCTCACCACCTGTTCAACTCTGGCTTAGGTTGTATGTTGTTTAGTGTACAGCGAGCGCCTGGATACAACATCACATCGTCTTTATTATTTAGCAAAACTTGATACATCAGCAGTGTGCTGCTGTGTTCTGTATGATAGTTACGTAGGAATAACAGCTAGTTATGCTCCCTCGCTAAGGAATTTAACTAGATGGAGAGGGAAGGGTAAAAGGGGAGAGTTTGAGGGGAGGGTAAGAATAATGAAGAAACAGCTGGTAGTGGTAGTGTTGTGGAGACAAGTGTTAGGAGGAGTAGAATGATCCCCTCTCCCGCCTTCCCTTAATTAATTCTCCCCTCACTCTCACTACTTCTCTCACTCTCCTACTTCTCTTCCCCACTCTCCCTTCATTCACTCTCCCTCACCTCACTCTCTCGTCCTGCCTGGGAACAGTTATTCTCTTGTAGCTCGTCATTCCCCTCCCCCGCCTCCCCTCGCTAGTAGTCAACGTCCCCTCGGTCAAAGTTCTCTAGACTAGTCTTCCCTCACTCATACTGCTTCCCCCCTCCCATCATCCCCCTCCCCTCATCCCCCCTCACCTCTTGAGGTGTTGAACATAGACAAGGAGTCAGTGTGACACTTCATGCTCAGGCTGGACCTGAGTACTGTCCCACCCTGACCCTGGCACTGCGACCCTCACCCTGGCACTGAGACCCCTCACCCTGGCACCGTGACTCACATTGACACTTTGACACACCCTGGCACTGTGATCATTCGGGCACTGAATTTACCCTGGCACTGTGGCCCTCACCCTGGTACTGTGATACTCACCTGGCACTTTGACCCCTCACCCTGGCACTATGACACCCTGGCAATGTGACCATCCTGGTACTGTGACATTCACCCTGGCACTGTAACACCCCAGCACTGTAACACCCCAGCACTGTGACACACCAGCACTGTGACAACCCAGCACTGTGACAACCCAGCACTGTGACATCCCAGCACTGTGACAACCCAGCACTGTGACATCCCAGCACTGTGACAACCCAGCACTGTGACATCCCAGCACTGTCACAACCCAGCAGTGTGACATCGCAGCACTGTGACAACCCAGCACTGTGACATCCCAGCACTGTGACAACCCAGCACTGTGACATCCCAGCACTGTGATATCCCAGCACTGTGACATCCCAGCACTGTGACAACCCAGCACTGTGACATCCCAGCACTGTGACATCCCAGTACTGCGACAACCCAGCACTGTCACATCCCAGCACTGTGACAACCCAGCACTGTCACATCTCAGCACTGTGACAATCCAACACCCCAGGGTAGGACTAGAAGTGACACCCAGGGAAGGAATACAAGTGACACCCGGGGTAGAACTACAAGTGACACTCAGGGTAGGACTACAAGTGACACCCAGGGAAGGACTACAAGGGACACCGAGGGTAGAACTACAAGTGACACCCGGGGTAGAACTACAAGTGACACCCAGGGAAGAACTGCAAGGAACACCCAGGGAAGGACTACAAGGGACACCGAGGGTAGAACTACAAGTGATACCCGGGGTAGAACTACAAGTGACACTCTGGGTAGGACTACAAGTGACACTCTGGGTAGGACTGCAAGTGACACCCAGGGAAGAACTGCAAGTGGCACTCAGGGAAGGACTACAAGTGACACCCAGGGAAGGACTACAAGTGACACCCAGGGAAGGACTACAAGTGACACCCAGGGAAGGACTACAAGTGACACCCAGGGAAGGACTACAAGTGACACCCAGGGAAGGACTACAAGTGACACCCAGGGAAGGACTACAAGTGACACCCAGGGAAGGACTACAAGTGACACCCAGGGAAGGACTACAAGTGACACCCAGGGAAGGACTACAAGTGACTCCCAGGGAAGGACTACAAGTGACACCCAGGGAAGGACTACAAGTGACACCCAGGGAAGGACTACAGGTGACACCCAGGGAAGGACTACAAGTGACACCCAGGGAAGGACTACAAGTGACACCCAGGGAAGGACTACAAGTGACACAAGAAGAACTAAGTAACTCAAGAAGAACTAGTAACTCCAAAGGAAGAGACTAGAGTGACACCAAGGAAGAGACTTCTAAGTAACTCCCAAAGGAAAAAGAACTAAGTAGCTCAAGGAAAAGAACTTCCCAAATGACTTACCAAAGAGAAGAGACTTCTAAGTAACTCCCAAGGAAGAACTGGCGCTCCCAGGAAAGGACTACAAAGTAACTCCCAAAGGAAGGACTACAGAGTGACACCCAGGAAAGGACTAAGTAACTCCCCAGGGAAAGGACTACAGTGACTCCCAGAGAGACTACAGAGTGACACAAAGGGAAGGACACAAGTGACTCCCAGGAAAGGACTAGTGACTCCCAGGGAAGAACTACAAAGTAACTCCAAAGGAAAAAGAACTACAAAGCAACACCAAGTGGAACTAAGTAACACAGGAAGAACTACAAGTAACTCAAGGGAAAGAGACTACAGTGACACCAGAAGAGACTTCAGTGACCAAATTTGGGACCTACATTGACTCCCCAGGGAGGACTACAGGTGACTTCTGAGGGTAGGACTAGAGTGACTCAGGGAAGGGACTACAGGTGACACAGGAGTGGGACTAGGTGGCTACCAGGGGTGGGACCTAAGTGACTCCAGGAAAGGGACTACAGGTGACACCCAGGGGAGAGACTAAGTGACACAAGAAGGACTACAGGTGACACCAAGGAGGACTAAGTGACACGAGGAAGGACTAAGTGACTCCCAGGAAGGACTACAGAGTGACACAGGGAGAGGACTAGTGACTCCCAAGGGAAGGACTAGGTGACACAAGGAGAAGGACTAGAGTGACACCCAGGAAGGACTACAAAGTGACTCCCAGAGACTACAAGAGTGACACCCAAGGAAGGACTAAGTAGCTCCCAAGGAGAGGACTACAAGTGACTCCCAAGGAAAGGACTACAAGTGACTCCAGGAAGGACTAGTAACTCCCAGGAAGGGCTACAAGTGACTCCAAGGGAAGGACACAAGTGACTCCCAGGAAGGACTACAAAGTAACTCCCAGGAAAGGACTACAAGTGACTCCAAGGAAGGACTTCTAAGTGACTTTCCCAAAGGAGGACTACAAGTGACACACCCAGGGAAGGACTACCAGTGACACCAGGAAGGAGGACTACAGGTGACACAGGGAAGGACTACAGGTGACACCCAGGGTGAGACTACAAGTGACACTTGAGGAAGGACTACAGAAGTGACACAGGAAGGGACTACAGGTATTTTGGAGTGATTCAAGTGACACCCAGGAAGGACTAGAAGTGAGCACCCAGGAAGGACTACAAGTGACACAGGGAAGGACTACAGAGTGACTGCAAGGTAGGACTAGAAGTGACACCCAAGGGAAGGTTCTAGTGGCTTACCAGGAAGGACTACAAGTGACTTTGGGAAGGACTACAGAGTGACACCCAGGGAACTACAGGTGACACAGGGAAGGACCTAAGTGACTCCCAGGAAGGACTAGAGTGACTCCAGGGAAGGACTACAAGTGACACCAAGGAAAGGACTACAGAGTGACACAGGGAAGGACTACAAGTGACTCCCAGGAAGGACTACAAGTGACTCAGGAAGGATTCAAAGTGACACCTAGGAAAAAGGACTACAGAGTGACACCAAAGGGAAAGGACTAGCTCCCAAGGGAAGGACTAAGTGACTCAGAGGAAAGGAGACCACAAGAGTATTGCAAAGGGAAAAAGGACTACAAACACCAAGGAAGGACTTCTGAGTGACACCCAAGGGAAAGGACTTCTAAGTGACTCCCAGGGAAGGACTACGTGACTCCCAGGAGAAGGACTACAAAGTAGCTCCAAGGAAGAACTACAGAGTAAACACCCAGGAAGGACAAGTGACTCCCCAGGAAAAAGGATTTAAAAGTAACCAGGGAAAAAGGACTACAAAGTGACACCAGAAGGACTACAGGTATTTCAAGGAAAAAGGACTATAGTAGCTCAAAGGAAGAGTTCTGTGACTCCCAAGAACTAAGTAACTCAAAGGAAGAGACTAAGTGGCTTTGAGAAGGACTACAAGTGGCCAACTCAAGAGACCTAGCGGCTCCAAGAGACTACAGTAACTCCCAAAGGAAAAAGGACTTCCTAAAGTGACTCCCAGGAAGACTCGTGACTTGCAAAGAAGAACTACAGAAAGTAGCTCCCAGGAAGGAATACAAGTGACTCCCAGGAAGGACCTAAGTAGCTAGGGAAGGGACTACAAAGTGACTCCAAGGAGGACTACAAGTGACTCCCAGGGGAAGGACTAGAGTGACACCAGGAAGGACTACAGAAGCACCCAGGGAAGGACTACAAGTGACTCAGGGAAAGGACACAGAAGTGACTCCCAGGGAGAGGACTAGTGACTCCATGGAAGGACTACAAGTGGCTCAGGGGAGGGACTAAAGCGACACAGGAAGGACTACAGGGTGACACCCAGTGAGAGGACTACAAGTGACTCCCAGGAAGGACTAAATTGTACAGGAAGGACTACAGGGTGACTCAGGGAAGGACTACAAGTGACTCCCAGGGAAGGACTACAGTGACACCCAGGGAAGGACTTCTGAGTGACACAGGAGGAAGGACCTAAGTGACTCCAAGGGAAGGACCTAAGTGACTTTATGAGGAAAGGACTAGAGTGACTCCCAGGATGGACTAGAGTGACACCCAGGAAAGGACCAGAGTGACACCCAGGGAAGGACTGGTGACACCCAGGGAAAAAGGACACAAGTGACTCCCAAGGAAGGACTAAGTGACACCAAGGAAGGACTACAGAGTGACTCCCAGTGAGACTACAGAGTAACACAGGGAAAGAACTACAAGTGACACAAGGAGAAGGACTACCAGAGTGACACCAAGGGAAAAAGGACTAAGTAACTCCCAGGACTACAAGTAGCACAGGAAGGACTGGTGACTCCAGAGACTACAAAGTGACTCCCAAGGAAAGGACTTCTAAATGACTCCCAAGGAAGAACTAAAGTGACACAAGGAGAAAGAGACTACAGAAGTGACACCAGAAGGCCTAATGACTTTCAAAGGAAAGTTCCAGTGACTCAGGAAGGACACAAGTGACTCCCAAGGAAGGACTACAAGAACTCCCAAGGAAGGACTACAAGTGACACAGGGAGGACTACAGGTGACACCCAGGAAGGACCACAAGTGACTCCCAGGAAGGAAGGGCTAGAAATGACTCCCAAGGGAAGGACTACAGAAAGTGACTCCCAAGGGAGAGGACTAAGTGACTCCCAGGGAAGGTTCTAGTGACACCAAGGAAGGACTACAGGTGACACCCGGAAAAACTACAAGTGACTCCCAGGGAAGGACCTCGTGTCCCAAGAGGAAGAGACTACAGAGTATTTAACACCAAGGAAAAGGACACAAAGTGACACCAGAAGGACTGATGACACAGGAAGGACTACAAGTGACTCCCAGGAGAAAAGGACTACAAAGTAAACTCCCAGGAAGACTACAAAGTAGCTCCCAGGAAGGACTACCCAGAGTGACTTACCAGGAAGGACTGAAGTAACACCAGGAAGGACTACAAAGTGACTCCCAGGAAGGACACAAAGCAGCTCCCAGAGACTACAAGCTCAAGGAAAAGAGGACCTGAAAGTGACTCCCAGGAAAGGACTACAGAAGTGACTCCCAAGGAAGGACTACAAGTGACTTTCCCAGGGAAAGGACTACAGTGACTCCCAGGAAAGACCACGACTCAGAGGGCTAGACTCCAAAGGAGGAAGGGCTTCGTAACTCCAAGGAAAAAGGACTACAAACAGCTTACCAAGGGAAAGAGACTAGTAAACACCAGGAGACTAAGTAACTCCAAAGGGAAAGAGACTAAAGTAACTCCCAAGGAAAAAGAGACTAAGTAACTCCAAAGGAAAAGAGACTAAGTAACTCCAAGGAAAAGGACTAAAGGCTTACCAAAGGAAAGAGACTGGTAACACAAGGAAAAAGAGACTACAAATGACTCCCACAAAGGAAAAGAGACTAAAGTAACTCCCAAGGAAAAGAGACTACAGTAACTCCAAGAAGAGACTACAGTAACTCCCAGAAGAGACTACAAGCTAACACCCAGGAAGAGACTTCCACAGAAGTGACACAAAGGAAAAAGAACTACAGTAACTCCCAAGGAAAAAGAACTACAGTAACTCCCAGGAAAGACTACAAGTGACACCCAGGAGTGGGACTACAAGTGACATAGGAAGGACTACAGAGTGACACCCAGGAAGACTAGAGTGACTCCAGGAAGGACTACAAAGTGACTCCAGGAAGGACTGGAGTGACACCCAGGGTGAGACTTCTAAGTGACTCCTGAGGAAGGACTACAGGTGACACAGGGTGGGACTACAAGTGACACCAGGAGGCTACAGGTGACTCTGAGAGGACTGAGGCGCTCCAGGGAAGGACTACAAAAGTGACTCCAGGAAGGACTACAAAGTGACACCCAGGGAAGGACTACAGATGACACAGGAGTGGGACTTCTAAGTGACTCCCAAGGAAGGGACTACAGTAGCTCCCAGGAAGGACTGGGTGACACCCAGGGGTGAGACTACAGGTATTTGACACCCAGGAAGGACTACAAGTGACTCCCAGGGAAGGACTGAAAGTGACTCCCAGGAAGGACTGAAAGTGACTCCCAGGGAAGGACTACAAGTGACTCAGGGAAGGACTACAGAGTGACACCCAGAATTTGGGACTACAGAGTGACACCAAGGAAGGACTACAAGTGACTCCCAGGAAGGACCACAAGTGACTCAGGAAGGGACTACAGAGTGACTCCCAGGGAAGGACTACAGGTGACACCCAGAGGTAGGACTACAAGTGACATGGGAAGGACTACAGAGTGACACAGGGAGGACTACAAGTGACGCTCCCAGGGAAGGACTACAAAGTGACTCCCAGGAGGGACTACAAGGTGACACCAGGAGTAGGACTAAAGTGACACAGGAAGAGACTAGAGTAGCTTACAAGGAAAGAGACTTCGTAACTCAAAGGAAAGAGACTAAGTAACTCCCAAGGAAGGACTAGTAGCTTTCAAGGCCCAAGACTCGTGACTCCAAGGGAGACTACAGAGTGACTTACCAAAACAGGGACAGTAACACCAAGAAGAGACTAAGTGACTCCCAGAAGAGACTCCCGTAACTCCCAAGGAAGACTAAGTAACTCAAAGAAAACCTACGTGTTTCCAAAGAAGAACTACAAGTAACTCAGAAGACTAGTAACTCCAAGAGACTCGTAACTCCCAAAGGAAAAGACTACAAGCTAACTCCAAGGGCATCGTAACTTACAAAGGAAAAAGACTGGTAACACCAGAAAAAAAGAACCTAGCCTTTCAAAGGAAAGAGACTACAAGTAACACCCAAGAAAAGACCACAAACAACTCCCAGAAAGGCTAAAGTAACTCAAAGGAAAGGACTAAGTAACTCAAAGGAAAGAACTAAAGTAACTTACAAAGGAAAAAAGAGGACTAAGTAGCTCCCAAGGAAAAAGGACTACAGAGTGACACAGGAAGAGACTACAAAGTGACTCCCAAGGAAGGACTACAAAGTAACACCAAGGAAAAGACTAGAGTGACACAGGCAGATTCCTAAGACTCCCAAGGGACTCTAGGAGTAACCCCACCCAAAGTAAGACTTCTAAGCAACACCAAGAGAGAAAAGGACTACAGTAGCTTACCAAGAAGAGACTACAAGCGACTCCCAGGGGGTGTAACTCCCGAGGACTACAAAATGACTCCCAGGGAGGAAGGACTAGTGACTCCCAGGGGACTAAAGTGACACCCAGGAAGGACTACAGAGTGACACCCAGGGTAGGACTACAAGTGACTCACAGGAAGGACTAAGTGACTCCCAGGGAAGGACTGGGTGACTCCCAGGAAGGACTACAGTAGCTCCCAGG
The DNA here is from genome assembly GCF_038502225.1 of Cherax quadricarinatus. Classification (NCBI taxonomy): domain Eukaryota; kingdom Metazoa; phylum Arthropoda; class Malacostraca; order Decapoda; family Parastacidae; genus Cherax; species Cherax quadricarinatus. The sequence goes on along the minus strand of NC_091295.1, from coordinate 36,240,430 downwards.
AAGGACTGGGTGACTCCCAGGGAAAGGACCTAGTGACTCCCAGGGAAGGACTACAAGTAGCTCCCAGGGAAGACTACAGAAAGTGACTTTTGAGGAAGAGACTACAGGTGACACCAAGGTGGGACTACCAAGTGACTCCAGGGAAGGGACTACAAGTGACTCCCAGGGAAGGACTGGTGACTGAGAATTTAGGACTACAAGTGACACCCAGGGTGGGACTACAAAGTGACACCCAGGAAGGAGACTACTGGGTGACACCAGGAGTAGGACTGGTAGCTCCCAGGAAGGACCACAAGTGACTCCCAGGAAGGACTACAGGTGACACCCAGGGGAGAGGACTACAAGTGACTCCCAGGGAAGGGACTAGTGACTCCCAGGAAGGACCACAAGTGACTCCAAGGAAGGACTACAAGTGACTCCCAGGGAAGGACTAGAGTGACTCAGGAAGGGACTACAAGTGACTTACCAGGAAGGTTCTAGGTGACACAGGGTAGGACTACAAGTGACTCAGGGAAGGACCTGGTAGCTCAGGAGAGGACTACAGGTGACACCAGGGTAGGACTACAAGTGACACCCAGGGTAGGACTAAGTGACACCCAGGGAAGGACTACAGAGTGACACCCAGGGTGGGACACAAAGTGACTCTAGGGAAGGGACTACAAGCGCTCAGAAGGAACTACAGGTGACACCAAGGGGTAGGACTACAAAGTGACTCAGGGAGGACTACAGAGTGATGACACCAGGGTAGGACTACAAGTGACTCAGGAAGAGGACACAGAGTGACACAGGGAGAGGACTACAAGTCGACTCCCAGAAGGACTACAGGTGAGCTCCCAGGGGAAGGACCTAGAAGTGACACCCAGGGTGGGACTAGTGACACCAGGGAAGGACTACAAGTGACACCCAGGAAGGACTACAGGTGACTCCAGGGAAGGACTACAAGTGACACCCAGGGAAGGACTACAAGTGACTCCCAGGGAAGGACTACAGGTATGACTCCCGAAGGAGTGGGCTAGAGTGACTCCCAGGAGAGTTCTAGGTGACACCCAGGAGAGGACTACAGGTGACTCAGGAAGGACTGAAGTGACACCAGGAAGGACTACAAAAGTGACTCCCAAGGGAAGGACTACAGGTGACTCCCAGGGAAGGGCCAGGTGAGCACCCAGGAAGGACTGAGTGACTCAGGGAGAGGACTACAAGTGGCACCCAGGAAGGACTTCTAAGTGACTCCCAGGAAGACTGAGTGACTCAGGAGTAGGGCTTCTAGTGACACCAGGAAGGACTAGGTGACTCCCCAGGGAGAAGGACACAAAGTGACACCCAGGAGGACTTCTAAGTGACTCCAGGGAAGGACTACAAGGTGACTCCCAGGAAGGGACTACAGGTGACACCCAGGGAAGGACTAGAAGTGACACCAGGAAGGACTACAAAGTGACACCAGGAGTAGGACTAGTGAGCACCAGAGGAGAAGGACTTCTGGGTGAGCACCAGGAAGGACTTCTAGTGACTCAGGAAGGACTACAGAGTGACACCCAGGAGTGAACTACAGTGACACCCAGAATTAGGACTACAGAAGTGTGCAGGAAGAGACTACAGGTGACACCAGGGAGGAAGGACTACAGAGTGACTCCAGGAAAAGGACACAGTGACTTCAGGGAAGGACTAGTGACTCCCAAGGAAGGACTACAGAGTGGCTTGCAAGGAAGGACTACAGAAGCGGCTCCCAGGAGCTACAGTGCTTGCAAGGTAGAGACTAAGTGACACAGGGAAGGACTACAGAGTGACCTCCCAGGAGTAGGACTACAGTGACAAGGAAGGACTGGTGACTCAGGAAGGTTGTTGATTCAGGAAGTAGGAGCTAGTGTTTAGGTAGGACTACAAGTGACACCAGAGAAGGACTTCAGAGTGACTCCCAAGGGAAGGACTACAAGTGACACCCAGGGGAAGGACTACAGGTAGCTCCCAGGAAGGACTACAAGTGACACCAGGAAAGGCTACAAGTGACTCCCAGGGAAAGGACACAAGTGACACCAAGGAAGGACCACAGAGTGACTCCCAAGGAAGGACTACAAGTGGCTGGGAGGACTGGTGACACCCAGGGAAGGACTGAGTGACTCCCAGGAAGGACTACAAGTGACTCCCAGGGAAGGACTAAGTGACTTACCCAAAGGAGAGACTACAGGCGACTCAGGAAGAGACTAAGTAGCTCCCAGGAAGACTGAAGTGACACAGGAAGACACAGAGTGACTCCCGAGAGACTACAAAGTAACTCCCAAAGGAAGAACTGGTAACACAAGGAAGAACTAAGTGGCTTTCAAGAAGAGACTACAGAAGTAACACCCAAGAAAGAACTAGAGCGCTCAAAGGAAGAGACTACAGAAGTAACTCCCAAGGGAAAAATTTAAGTGATGAAACTCCCAGGGAAGGACTACAGGTGACTCCAGGGAAGGGACTACAAGTGACTCAGGAAGGACTACAGTGACTCCCAGGAAAGGGACTACAAGTGACACCCAGGAGGGGAAAGGACTACAGAGTGACTCCCAAGGGAAGACTTCTAGTGACTCAGGGGAAAGAGTTCAGTGACTCCCAGGAAGGACTAGAGTGACTCCAGGGAAGGACTACAGGAGTGACACCCAGGAAAGGACTACAGCGCTCCCAGGAAGGACTACAAGTGACTCCCAGGGAAGGACTACAGAGTGACTCCCAGGAGAAAGGGCTACAGAGTGACTCCAAGGAAAAAGGACTACAAGTGTCCCAGGGAAGGACTACAAAGTAGCTCCAAGGGAGAAAGGACTACAAGTGACTCCAGGAAGGACTACAAGAAAGTGACTCCCAGGAAAGGACTACAGGGTAGCTCCCAGGAAAAGGGACTAGAGTGGCTCCCAGGAAGGACTACAAAGCGCTCCCGAGGAAAAAGAGACTACAGTGACTCCCAGGAAGGACTGTTTGCTTGCACCAAGGAAAAGACTACAGAGCAACTCAAGGAAAAGACTACAAGTAACTCCAAGAGACTTCCCTGGTAACTCCAAAGAGACTACAGAAGTAACTCCCAAGGGAGACTACAGTAACTCTAAGGAAGAGACTACAGAAGTAACTCCAGAGAACTTCAGTGGCTGAAGAGACCTAGGCCTTTCAAGGAAGAGACCACAGTAACAGAGAGACTACAAGTGACTCAGGAGAAAAAGAGACTTCTAAGCCAGCTTACCAAAGGGAAGAGACTACAGTAACTCAGAGGGACTAAGTGACTCACAGGAAGGACTAAGTGACTCCCAGGGAAGGACTACAGAGTGACACCCAGGGAGGACTACAGAGTGACTCCCAGGAAGGACTGAGTGACTCCCAGGAAGAGAGACTACAGAGTGGCTTTCCCAGGAAGGACTACAGAGTGACTCTCAGGAAGAGACTACAGAGTGACTCCCAGGAAGGACTACAGGTGACACCAGGAAGGACTACAGGTGACTCCCAGGAAGAGACTACAAGTAACTCCAAGGGAAGGACTACAGAAGTAGCTTTCCAGGAAGAGATTAAGAGTAACTCAAGAGAAAGAGACTACAAAGTAAAGCAAGAAGAGACTACAGAAGCGCTCCCAGAAGAGACTGGTAACTCCAAGGAGAAAGACACAAGTAACTCCCAAGGAGAAGAGACCTAGTAACTCCCAAGGAAAGAGACCACAAGTGACTCCCAAGGAAGACTACAGAGTAACACCAAGGAAGAGACTACAGAGTAACTCAAGGAAAGAACTACAGGTAACTCAAGGAAGGACTACAGGTGACCTCCCAGGGTGGGACTACAAAGTGTTGCCAGGGTGGACTAAGTGACTTTTGAGAAGGACTACAGGTGACACCCAGGGAAGGCTGAGTGACTCCCAGGAAGGACTACAGTGACTCCCAGGAAGGACTACAAGTGACTCCAGGAAGGACTACAGGTGACACCAGGAAGGACTACCAAGTGACTCCAGGGAAAGGACACAGTAACACCAAGGGAATTGCAAGGACTACAAGTGACACAGGAAGGACTACAGTGAAACTCCAGGTGAGACTACAAGCGCACCCAGGGAAGGACTAGTGACTCCCAAGGAAGGACTACAGAGTGGCACTCAGAGTAGGACTACAAGTGACACAGGTAGGACTCGTGGCTTGCAGGGAGACTACAGGTGACTCCTAAGGAGGAACTTCACAAGTAGCACCAGGAAGGACTGAGTGACTCCAGGAAAGAACTAAGTAGCACCCAGGAAGGACTACAAGTAGCTCCCAAGGGAAAGAGACTACAAGTAACACAAGGAAAGAACTACGAAGGACTACAAGTGACTCCCAGGGAAGGACTACAAGTGACTCCCAGGGAAGGACTACAAGTGACTCCCAGGGAAGGACTACAAGTGACACCCAGGGAAGGACTACAGGTGACTCCCAGGGAAGGACTACAGGTGACTCCCAGGGAAGGACTACAAGTGACTCCCAGGGAAGGACTACAAGTGACTCCCAGGGAAGGACTACAGGTGACACCCAGGGAAGGACTACAGGTGACTCCCAGGGAAGGACTACAAGTGACTCCCAGGGAAGGACTACAGGTGACTCCCAGGGAAGGACTACAGGTGACTCCCAGGGTAGGACTACAGGTGACACCCAGGGAAGGACTACAGGTGACTCCCAGGGAAGGACTACAAGTGACACCCAGGGAAGGACTACAGGTGACTCCCAGGGAAGGACTACAGGTGACTCCCAGGGAAGGACTACAGGTGACTCCCAGGGAAGGACTACAGGTGACACCCAGGGAAGGACTACAGGTGACTCCCAGGGAAGGACTACAGGTGACTCCCAGGGAAGGACTACAAGTGACTCCCAGGGAAGGGTGACACCCAGGGAAGGACTACAGGTGACTCCCAGGGAAGGACTACAGGTGACTCCCAGGGAAGGACTACAGGTGACTCCCAGGGAAGGACTACAGGTGACTCCCAGGGAAGGACTACAGGTGACTCCCAGGGAAGGACTACAGGTGACTCCCAGGGAAGGACTACAGGTCCCAGGGAAGGACTACAAGTGACTCCCAGGGAAGGACTACAGGTGACACCCAGGGAAGGACTACAGGTGACTCCCAGGGAAGGACTACAAGTGACTCCCAGGGAAGGACTACAAGTGACTAAGTGACTCCCAGGGAAGGACTACAAGTGACTCCCAGGGAAGGACTACACGTGACTCCCAGGGAAGGACTACAGGTACCCAGGGAAGGACTACAAGTCCCAGGGAAGGACTACAGGACTACAAGTGACTCACAGGGAAGGACTACAAGTGACTCCCAGGGAAGGACTACAGGTGACTCCCAGGGAAGGACTACAAGTGACTCCCAGGGAAGGACTACAGGTGACTCCCAGGGAAGGACTACAGGTGACTCCCAGGGAAGGACTACAAGTGACTCCCAGGGAAGGACTACAGGTGACTCCCAGGGAAGGACTACAGGTGACTCCCAGGGAAGGACTACAGGTGACACCCAGGGAAGGACTACAAGTGACTCCCAGGGAAGGACTACAGGTGACTCCCAGGGAAGGACTACAAGTGACTCCCAGGGAAGGACTACAAGTGACACCCAGGGAAGGACTACAGGTGACACCCAGGGAAGGACTACAGGTGACACCCAGGGAAGGACTACAAGTGACTCCCAGGGAAGGACTACAAGTGACTCCCAGGGAAGGACTACAAGTGACTCCCAGGGAAGGACTACAAGTGACTCCCAGGGAAGGACTACAGGTGACACCCAGGGAAGGACTACAAGTGACTCCCAGGGAAGGACTACAAGTGACTCCCAGGGAAGGACTACAGGTGACACCCAGGGAAGGACTACAAGTGACACCCAGGGAAGGACTACAGGTGACTCCCAGGGAAGGACTACAGGTGACACCCAGGGTAGGACTACAGGTGACACCCAGGGAAGGACTACAGGTGACTCCCAGGGAAGGACTACAGGTGACTCCCAGGGAAGGACTACAAGTGACTCCCAGGGTAGGACTACAGGTGACACCCAGGGAAGGACTACAGGTGACTCCCAGGGAAGGACTACAGGTGACACCCAGGGAAGGACTACAGGTGACACCCAGGGAAGGACTACAGGTGACACCCAGGGAAGGACTACAGGTGACACCCAGGGAAGGACTACAGGTGACACCCAGGGAAGGACTACAAGTGACTCCCAGGGTAGGACTACAGGTGACACCCAGGGTAGGACTACAGGTGACACCCAGGGAAGGACTACAGGTGACACCCAGGGAAGGACTACAGGTGACACCCAGGGAAGGACTACAAGTGACTCCCAGGGTAGGACTACAGGTGACACCCAGGGTAGGACTACAGGTGACACCCAGGGAAGGACTACAGGTGACACCCAGGGAAGGACTACAGGTGACACCCAGGGAAGGACTACAGGTGACACCCAGGGAAGGACTACAGGTGACACCCAGGGAAGGACTACAGGTGACACCCAGGGAAGGACTACAGGTGACACCCAGGGAAGGACTACAGGTGACACCCAGGGAAGGACTACAGGTGACACCCAGGGAAGGACTACAAGTGACTCCCAGGGTAGGACTACAGGTGACACCCAGGGAAGGACTACAGGTGACACCCAGGGAAGGACTACAGGTGACACCCAGGGAAGGACTACAGGTGACACCCAGGGAAGGACTACAAGTGACTCCCAGGGTAGGACTACAAGTGACACCCAGGGAAGGACTACAGGTGACACCCAGGGAAGGACTACAAGTGACTCCCAGGGAAGGACTACAGGTGACACCCAGGGTAGGACTACAGGTGACACCCAGGGAAGGACTACAGGTGACACCCAGGGTAGGACTACAGGTGACACCCAGGGAAGGACTACAGGTGACACCCAGGGAAGGACTACAAGTGACTCCCAGGGTAGGACTACAGGTGACACCCAGGGAAGGACTACAGGTGACACCCAGGGAAGGACTACAAGTGACTCCCAGGGTAGGACTACAGGTGACACCCAGGGTAGGACTACAGGTGACACCCAGGGAAGGACTACAAGTGACTCCCAGGGTAGGACTACAAGTGACTCCCAGGGTAGGACTACAAGTGACTCCCAGGGTACAAATACAAACAAATGGACAGATGGATATTTAACATGCTAACTTATAGAACTCACAGAGTAATAGTGAACTTAGTGAAGTCGGTGCTGCTACTTTACCCTACATTTATCTCGTAACATTTCCGGGGTCATCGCCCCCCCCCCGCAGTCTGGTCCCGGACCTGATTTCCTGATTGCTTGCCTGATCAACTAGGCTGCTGGTTCTGGCCACTAGGTCCAATGTGTGCTTCACATCCTGGCTGATCAGAAGTGATTTGAGGAACTTAGCAAGTTCCCTCTTGAAGACAACCTGAAGCTTGTTCGTAATTCATCTTAGTATGAAAGAAGGGCGTTGTAAAGTCAAGGACGTCTGACACTCATTGAGTTCTCTCTTAATGTATTATTCGAGGCTTTTAATTGGAGGTACTTTGCATCATCTGCTGAATCTGTTGCTTTTTTACAAAGTGATTCCGGTGTACAAATTTGAGACCAATTTCTCAAGGATTTTTCAGGTGTAAATTATGATGCGTCTTGTTTATGTTTCAGGGAATGTAAGTCAAGAGACTTCAAGCGTTCTCGGTAGTTCAGATGTTTGAATTTATACAGGCATTGAAGGTTCTTGGCATGTTCTCTAGCTTTCCAGTATCGCCCGCCTTGAATGGGGCCGTTAGTACACAGCAGTATTCCATCCTGGAGGGAACCAGTGACTTGAAAATGTCATAACTGCCTTGACATCTCTTTTTTTTTGAACGCTTTAATTATCCAGCTTCTTATTTTCTTTGAGGTAGCAGTATCAACATTGTTGTCATCCTTGAATGTGGGATCCTCTAAGTCTAACATGATCACTCCCACGTCTTTCGCATGAAACTATAACTCTATTAAATCATTCAAGTTTGTCATGTGCTTCCTCCCAATCTTTATTTCCAACATTCTTTTATAATGGAGCAAGTGAACCTGTCCTCATTGACCATCATGTTATTATCTATCACCCACTGGAAGACTTGATTGGTATTCGCTTGAAGATTCACCGTGTCTTCGATGGACGTCACTCTCATAAACATTCTGGTATCATCAGCAAAGGATGTCACGGGGCTATAATTAATATAATTGTCGATGTACGATATAAGATTGAGAAAACTCAGATGAAAAGCAGAGGAAAAATTCTAAGCATAGGGCACATAGGAAAGAAGTCAGTCAAGTGGCACCCAGGGAAGGAGACTTACTGGCACTGTTTTGTGTTAGTGGTAACTCTCTCGTAATTATTATAATTGTAATATTATTATACTCTCATTGCTTAATTATCACATTATTCTTTGAAATTTAGTAAATATTATCCATCCTTTTTTTTACTCTTTTATGTTTGATGTGCGAATACAACAAATAAAATACAGCAGTTTATGTTCACCATAATACAGCAGTTTATGTTCACCATAATACAGCAGTTTATGTTCACCATAATACAGCAGTTTATGTTCACCATAATACAGCAGTTTATGTTCACCATAATACAATATAACAAAATACAACAGTTTGTGTACAACAATACAGTGAAAAAAGAATATGTTGAACATAATACATAATACAAACACAATACAGCGTTTTATGTTCAACATAATAATACAATAAATATAATGCAGCAGTTTATGTTGCACATGACACAGTAAAGGCAAAACAATATTGTATATTTAGCATGATAATACAGTAAAAACATTACAGCGGTTTCTGTTCAACATGATAAAACATTATACAATACACAGTAAACAGCAGTCAAGATGACAGTAAATCCTCCTCTGTGTATTTCAAAACATTTAGTCAAAATTTTGTGATGTTCTACTAACAGTGTAGCTCAATACTGTAGTTTAAAATCTGCACAAGTATGCAGAAGTCAGTGTAGTAAACTTCTGGCTAGTCTCTCTAAGAAACTTGTAAATAGATGTTGTGCCGGAGATCTGAAGGATAGCAAAGGCAAATATGTTACTTGTGTACACGTAGAGATAGATTCATCGACTTGATTTTGCTTAATTGGATTCTTCCACTCGATTTACTGAACTATCAACCTGATCTTAAGTATTGGATAAATTGTTGGAGTAATAGTGGATGATTAATAAACACCTTGATGAATATTTGTACTTCAATGTAAGAAAAATCTCTGAGGGGCCCGTTTGATGTAAGTCACATTGACTTTCTTGTGTCATGGTGATTTAAACATGTCTAGTAATAATGGTAGAATTACCGACAAAATGATAGGTAAATGGACACAGATGCAACTAATGTGATATTTTATTGTGGTAACGTTTCGCTCTCCAGAAGCTGGACGCAACTGCAGAGCGAAACGTTACCACAATGAAATATCACATTAGCTTCATCTGTGTCCATTTACCTAAACATGTGTACTTTACTACCAGTGTGTGCCAGTGTGCCAATTGGTGCCAGTGTGTGCCAGTTGGTGCCAGTGTTTGCCAGGGTGTCCAGTGTGTCCGAGTGTGTGCCAGTGTGTGCCAGTTTGTGCTAGTATGTGCTAGTGTGTGCCAGTGTGTGCCACTTTGTGCCAGTGTGTCCAGTGTGTGTCAGTTTGTGCCAGTGTTTGCCAGTGTGTGCCAGTGTGTGCCAATGTGTATCAGTGTGTGTCAGTGTGTGCCAGTGTGTGTCAGTGTGTCCAGTGTGTGCCAGTGTGTCCAGTGGGTGCCATTGTGTCCAGTGTGTGCCAATGTGTGCCAGTGTGTCCAGTTTGTCCAGTGTGTGCCAGTGTGTGGCAATGTGTCCAGTGTGTGCCAGTGTGTGCCAGTGTGTGGCAATGTGTCCAGTGTGTGCCAGTGTGTCCAGTGTGTGCCAATGTGTGGCAATGTGTCCAGTGTGTGCCAGTGTGTCCAGTGTGTGCCAATGTGTGGCAATGTGTCCAGTGTGTGCCAGTGTGTGCCAGTGTGTCCAGTGTGTGCCAGTGTGTCCAGTGTGTGCCATTGTGTGCCAGTGTGTCCCATTGTGTCCATTGTGTGCCAGTGTGCCAATGTGTGCCAGTGTGTGCCAGAATGTGTGCCAATGTGTGCCAATGTGTGCCAATGTGTGCCAGTGTGTCCAGTGTGTGCCAGTGTGTCCAGTAAGTGCCAGTGTGTGACAGCGTGTCCAGTGTGTGCCAGTGTGTCCAGTGTGTGCCAGTGTGTACCATTGTGTCCAGTATGTGCCAGTGTGTGCCAGTGTGTCCAGTGTGTGCCAGTGTGTCCGTTGTGTGCTAGTGTGTCCTGTGTGTGCCAGTGTATCCAGTGTGTGCCAATGTGTGCCAGTGTGTGGCGGTGTGTGCCAGTATGTGCCAGTGTGTCCAGTGTGTGCCAGTGTGTCCATTGTATCCAGTGTGTACCAGTGTGTCCAGTGTGTGCCAGTGTGTCAGTGTGTCCCAGTGTGCCAGTGTGTGCCAGTGTGTCCAGTGCGTGTCAGTGTGTGCCAGTGTGTCCAGTGTGTGTGCCAGTGTGTCCCAGTGTGCCAGTGTGTGCCAGTGTGTCCAGTGTGTACCAGTGTGTGCCAGTGTGTGCCAGTGTGTCCAGTGTGTGCCAGTGTGTTCAGTGTGTGTGCCAGTGTGTCCAGTGTGTGCCAGTGTGTCCAGTGTGTGCCAGTGTGTCCAGTGTGTGTGCGCCAGTGTGTCCAGTGTGTGCCAGTGTGTTCCAGTGTGTGCCAGTGTGTCCCAGTGTGCCAGTGTGTGCCAGTGTGTTCAGTGTGTGCCAGTGTGTCCAGTGTGTGCCAGTGCATCCAGTGTGTGCCAGTGTGTGCCAGTGTGTCCAGTGTGTGCCAGTGTGTCCAGTGTGTGCCAGTGTGTCCAGTGTGTGTGCCAGTGTGTCCAGTGTGTGCCAGTGTGTCCAGTGTGTGCCAGTGTGTCCAGACGACAACAAGGAAATGAGTGAAATATTGAAATCCCAGTACGACTCTGTGTTTAGTGAACCACTAATCGGTCTGAGGATCGACGACCCAAATGATTTCTTCATGAATGAGCCTCAAAACTCCATAAATGTATGCCAGATTTCCGACATTACCCTAACTCCGATAGATTTCGAAAAAGCCATTGACAACATGCCTATGCACTCAGCCCCGGGCCCAGACTCGTGGAACTCTGTTTTCATTAAGAACTGCAAGAAACCCCTCTCGCGTGCCCTAAGTACACTATGGAGGAGGAGCTTGGACATGGGTGAAATTCCACAGTCACTTAAAACAACGGATATAGCCCCACTCCATAAAGGTGGCAGCAAAGCATTAGCTAAGAACTATAGACCAATAGCTCTGACATCCCACATCATAAAAATCTTTGAAAGAGTGCTAAGGAGCAGGATTGCAAATCACCTGGATTCCCAAAATCTGCACAATCCAGGGCAACATGGGTTCAGGGCAGGTCGCTCCTGCCTCTCACAACTACTGGATCACTATGACATGGCCTTGGATGCACTGGAAGAAAATCAGAATGCAGATGTAATATACACAGACTTTGCAAAAGCATTTGACAAATGCGATCATGGCGTAATAGCCCATAAAATACGTGCTAAAGGAATAACTGGGAAAGTGGGGAGATGGATCTTCAACTTCCTAACAAATCGAACACAAAGAGTAGTGGTCAACAGAGTTAAATCGGAGGCTGCCATAGTGAAGAGCTCTGTTCCACAAGGCACAGTACTCGCCCCCATCTTATTCCTTATCCTCATATCAGACATAAACAGAGATATACACCACAGCACCGTATCATCCTTTGCGGATGATACTAGGATCTGCATGAGGCTGTCATCTGCTGAGGACGCGGTTAACCTCCAAGAAGATATAAACAAAGTTTTCCAGTGGGCAACGGTAAACAATATGATGTTCAATGAGGACAAATTCCAACTACTCCGTTATGGAAAACTGGAGGAGATAATAACTAGAACAGAGTATACTACTGACTCCGGCCATACAATAGAGCGGAAAAATAATGTAAGGGACCTGGGAGTAGTAATGTCTGAGGATCTCACTTTCAAGGATCACAACAGTGCCACGATCGCACGTGCAAAGAAAATGATAGGATGGATAATGAGAACTTTCAAAACGAGAGATGCCAAGCCCATGATGATCCTTTTCAAATCACTTGTTCTCTCTAGGCTGGAATACTGCTGTACATTAACATCTCCATACAAAGCAGGTGAAATCGCAGATCTAGAGAGTGTACAGAGATCCTTTACTGCACGTATAAGTTCTGTCAAGCACCTTAACTACTGGGAACGCTTGGAAGCACTTGACTTGTACTCGTTGGAACGCAGGAGGGAGAGATATATCATAATCTACACTTGGAAAATCTTGGAAGGAATGGTCCCAAATCTGCACACAGAAATCACTCCCTACGAAAGTAAAAGACTGGGCAGGCGATGCAAAATGCCGCCAATAAAAAGTAGGGGCGCCATTGGTACACTAAGAGAAAACACCATAAGTGTCCGGGGCCCAAAACTCTTCAACAGCCTCCCATCAAGCATTAGGGGAATTGCCAATAAACCCCTGGCTGCCTTCAAGAGAGAGCTGGACAGATACCTAAAGTCGGTGCCGGATCAGCCGGGCTGTGGCTCGTACGTCGGACTGCGTGCGGCCAGCAGTAACAGCCTAGTTGATCAGGCCCTGATCCATCGGGAGGCCTGGTCGTGGACCGGGCCGCGGGGGCGTTGATCCCCGGAATAACCTCCAGGTAACCTCCAGGTGTGTGTGCCAGTGTGTCCAGTGTGTGCCAATGTGTGCCAGTGTGTGGCAGTGTGTCAGTGTGTCCCAGTGTGCCAGTGTGTGCCAGTGTGCCAGTGTGTGCCAGTGTGTGCCAGTGTGCCAGTGTGTGCCAGTGTGCCAGTGTGTGCCAGTGTGCCAGTGTGTCCCAGTGTGCCAGTGTGTGCCAGTGTGCCAGTGTGTGCCAGTGTGCCAGTGTGTGCCAGTGTGCCAGTGTGTCCCAGTGTGCCAGTGTGTGCCAGTGTGCCAGTGTGTCCCAGTGTGCCAGTGTGTGCCAGTGTGCCAGTGTGTCCCAGTGTGCCAGTGTGTGCCAGTGTGTCCCAGTGTGCCAGTGTGTCCCAGTGTGCCAGTGTGTGCCAGTGTGCCAGTGTGTCCCAGTGTGCCAGTGTGTGCCAGTGTGCCAGTGTGTCCCAGTGTGCCAGTGTGTCCCAGTGTGCCAGTGTGTCCCAGTGTGCCAGTGTGTGCCAGTGTGCCAGTGTGTGCCAGTGTGCCAGTGTGTGCCAGTGTGCCAGTGTGTGCCAGTGTGCCAGTGTGTGGCAGTGTGCCAGTGTGTGGCAGTGTGCCAGTGTGTGGCAGTGTGCCAGTGTGTGCCTATAGCAATCACGTGCCTGATGGTGTTATTGTACTGTATTTAAATATAACATTTTCTGTATAACCATGTGTTAATTATCTAAATGTAGTTTATCCTAATTATTCTCTCAGTTGGCTTCTCCATTTTTTCTCCTATTCTTTACCAGCCCCTTCATCTTCCACACCTATCTTTCCCCACCTCATTCTCCCTTCTCCCCATCAATCCCCTCTTTCTTCCGCATCATCTCATTAGAAACACTCTGATATCAATCAATCATTTCACAGGAAATGCATTTTAAATATTAAGAAACAATTATTTTCAATCTATCCACACAGAAAGAATAATTCACAGTGTCAAGTTTGGATACATGCGCTAGTTTGGATACATGCGCTAGTTTGGATACATGCGCTAGTTTGGATACATGCATAATACACAAATAACCCGTACTTAGGACATTGAAAATTATGACGACGTTTTGGTCCGACTTTGACCGTTAAGGAGTCACAATGGAGCGAGAAGGGAAGGAGGTCACAGTATGTACGACAGGGAAGTGGGAGAAGTGAGTGGTAGAAGGGAGAAATTGTAATAGTAGCGGTAGCAGTGGTAGTAATGGAAGATATAGCAATAAAAAGTTTGAAGTGGAAAATCGGGAGAAAATAATGGCAGAGATTGTAGTATTGATAATGAAATAGTAGTAGTAGTAGAAGTAATAATAGTGAAGGTAGTCCTTAAGAACAAGAGAATGGAGGTGCACTATAGGCGAGCTACTGGATCACGGGGGTAGAGCAAAATCTCCATAGGGCAGAACCCACCTAGGCAGACGACAGGAAATGCAATAAAAATATATGAAAGGCGAAGTGGTAAGGAAAGGAGAAGACAAAGGTCAGGTCAAGTCACGAGTGTTCCGAAGCGTACAGCACTTGACAGCGTAATGAGAAAGAAAAGCATCTGCATTGCCAGGACCAAGACTCACATAAGGAATGTTGTGTATAAGGGATGCTTCAACAAGATGGCGTCTGTGAAGGCTACAAGAAGGGTAGACAGTTTTGGCAGAGGACCAGTTAGCAGGATGACTGTCATCTCTAACATGACAGAAAAGAGCATTGTTAGTGTGGCAAGGCTAACACTTCTTATGTGTTCTTTAAGTCTGTCATAAAGTAATGTGGTGAATCATGGTAGCAGCTTACCCGTGCTGGATTCAGTGGTGTGAGGGGGTTGGTGTAGCAATACATGTGTGTACATAGTTTAAGAGGAAATACTTCACTTCTCAAGGAAGTAGTCAAGAGTCTGTTACAACGGATGGGATGCCACCTGCTACGTTTGAATAATCCATAGTTAAAAATTGTATATTCTTTGAGTAGTGCCAGGTTCATTCCACCACTCACCTGCACCCACATTCCTTCCTCATAATTATTATAACCTCTCCTCATCCTCATAATCACCACCACCTTCCCTCCTTATAAACACTACTACCCCCCTTCCCTTTCCCTCCTCATAACCTTTATTTTCCTTCCTCGTCACCAAGCCAACTTTCGCACTGGATAGGTCATATCGGAGACAGACTGTCTGCTGATTGCCCCCCCCCCCAAAAAAAAAAAATCAGCTTTTGTGCAGAAGATAACACCGTGGGTGCCAGGGAGGACGCTGGAGCGAGGGAGACGTGAGTGTGAGGAAGCAGGTACAGGTGTAAGAGAAGACAGATGTGAGGGAAGAAAAGTGTGAAAGAAGACACAGGTGTGAGGGAAGACACAAATGACAGTTTGTGCAACACAGTGACTGCGCAGTGGAAGCATGAGCGAGCACAACACTGTGTTGTAGTATTAACTACAGAGACACAACATCCGTGAGAGAGTCTGGGGCACAAGTGTTATATGACTGAGATGAGCCCAGTTTTTCATGAATTGTTTATGGCAATGTCCTGAGAGCAAGTGTCAGGGAAGTACTTGTATAAGAGAGAAAATAATGCAACTTTACGGCGGGAGGCTAATTATTCAAGATATTAGACGAGTGACTTGCCTCTTAAATACATAATGACCTGGATGTGTTTGAGTCACGACGTGATCCGAAAAATGTATCCCCGTAGCCAATAAGCCTAGCCATTTCTACCCCAAGGCACGGAAAAGGAATAGTACGGAGTGCGGAATGAGTTTATAATGTAATTAAATATTGAAATTGCATATTTTAAGCCAAATAGAATAAGAATTCACAAGTTGTCCCATGGAACCTAGTATGTAAAACTCTTCAATATAATTAGTAAATTGGCATCTACACGAGGTTTGGTCAACGCCACAGGGCGTTGACCCCCCATCGCCCCCCCCCAGCAGCCTCCAGGTATACACCGCCCAAAACCAACTCGATCCTTCCAGTAATATACACACAATATCTTTGGAAGTTTAAAGTTAATCATAAGAGTCATTCTGTGGTTATGAGACAGAGACTAATATCTCAACGTACACTAGCGTTTAAAGTGATGGTGGACACTCTCACATTATTACATGACAACAAGAATTTCAGTTTTTCCAGTTTCTTTAATAAAAATAATAAACTGGCACCTATAGTCTAATATCAGTCCAAAACTTTATCTCAGATACACCAGCATTTATTTAAGGCTTAAACCATTCATAAGACGTAATGTCAATTTATTGCAGAGATGAGATGCTTTCAAGTTATAAATAAATACCATAGAGAAAGAAAAAAATCAGGTAGCCACTTTAAGGTAGTCTTCCAGAGGTACGTAATTAACGTGGTTTGGTAGCTTCCCTAGATGTGAGAACACTGGATGTGAGAACACTGGATGTGAGAACACTGGATGTGAGAACACTGGGTGTGAGAACACTGGATGTGAGAACACTGGAAGTGAGAACACTGGATGTGATAACACTGGGTGTGAGAACACTGGATGTGAGAACACTGGAAGTGAGAACACTGGATGTGATAACACTGGGTGTGAGAACACTGGATGTGAGAACACTGGATGTGAGAACACTGGAAGTGAGAACACTGGGTGTGAGAACACTGGATGTGAGAACACTGGATGTGAGAACACTGGATGTGAGAACACTGGATGTGAGAACACTGGATGTGAGAACACTGGGTGTGAGAACATGAGGGAAGGGGACAGAGAGGATTCTCTCCTTTATGTGAAAAATAATGCCTAGTATATTGACTACACTCTTCAACTGACTTTAACACAGACGTGAGGTGTAAGACACTTGTTGTCACCGGAAACGTCACTACGAGATGCTTCTCTGCATGTTGATTATACGACACACTTACCTCTCCAGTAAAGATGTTTGTAGGGAACCCAACTGTTAATATGTCATTTATTATGAACATTCTAACACAGGCGGGTAGTGTTATTTTAAGTGTGTGTGTGTGTGTGTGTGTGTGTGTGTGTGTGTGTGTGTGTGTGTGTGTGTGTGTGTGTGTGTGTGTGTGTGTGTGTGTGTGTGTGTGTACTCACCTAGTTGAGGTTGCGGGGGTCGAGTCCGAGCTCCTGGCCCCGCCTCTTCACCTGTTGCTACTGTGTGTGTGTGTGTGTGTGTGTGCTCACCTAATTGTAGTTGCAGGGGTCGAGACTCAGCTCCTGGCCGCTCTGTGTGTGTGTGTGTGTGTGTGTGTGTGTGTGTGTGTGTGTGTGGGTGTTGCATGTTGATTGAATTTGAACTTTTATCTTCAAGAACACTGAATGACCTTTCAGTCCCATTGCTCGGTAAATCCCACAAAGACCCTCTCCTCTTTCCCTTCCCTCCCTTCTACCCCTTCCCCTCTCTTCTCCCTCCCTAGGTTCTGTGTCCCCTCCCCTCCACAATCGCCCCCTCCCCCCCAGGGAGAGGTGAGGGAGAGCAGTCCTCCAGTGTGAATGAAATTCTTATTAACTGACAGGAAGTGAAACATGTTCTGTATCTTCTCCCTTCCTCACCACCACACCTACTTCCCTTCCTCACCACCACACCTACTTCCCTTCCTCACCACCACACCTACTTCCCTTCCTCACCACCACACCTGCTTCCCTTCCTCACCACCACACCTACTTCCCTTCCTCACCACCACACCTACTTCCCTTCCTCACCACCACACCTACTTCCCTTCCTCACCACCACACCTACTTCCCTTCCTCACCACCACACCTACTTCCCTTCGTCACCACCACACCTACTTCCCTTCCTCACCACCACACCTACTTCCCTTCGTCACCACCACACCTACTTCCCTTCGTCACCACCACACCTACTTCCCTTCCTCACCACCACACCTACTTCCCTTCCTCACCACCACACCTACTTCCCTTCCTCACCACCACACCTACTTCCCTTCCTCACCACCACACCTACTTCCCTTCCTCACCACCACACCTACTTCCCTTCCTCACCACCACACCTACTTCCCTTCCTCACCACCACACCTACTTCCCTTCCTCACCACCACACCTTCCCTTCCTCACCACCACACCTACTTCCCTTCCTCACCACCACACCTACTTCCCTTCCTCACCACCACACCTACTTCCCTTCCTCACCACCACACCTACTTCCCTTTCACCACCACACCTACTTCCTCACCACCACACCTACTTCCCTTCCTCACCACCACACCTACTTCCCTTCCTCACCACCACACCTACTTCCCTTCCTCACCACCACACCTACTTCCCTTCCTCACCACCACACCTACTTCCCTTCCTCACCACCACACCTACTTCCCTTCCTCACCACCACACCTACTTCCCTTCCTCACCACCACACCTACTTCCCTTCCTCACCACCACACCTACTTCCCTTCCTCACCACCACACCTACTTCCCTTCCTCACCACCACACCTACTTCCCTTCCTCACCACCACACCTACTTCCCTTCCTCACCACCACACCTACTTCCCTTCCTCACCACCACACCTACTTCCCTTCCTCACCACCACACCTACTTCCCTTCCTCACCACCACACCTACTTCCCTTCCTCACCACCACACCTACTTCCCTTCCTCACCACCACACCTACTTCCCTTCCTCACCACCACACCTACTTCCCTTCCTCACCACCACACCTACTTCCCTTCCTCACCACCACACCTACTTCCCTTCCTCACCACCACACCTACTTCCCTTCCTCACCACCACACCTACTTCCCTTCCTCACCACCACACCTACTTCCCTTCCTCACCACCACACCTACTTGCCTTCCTCACCACCACACCTACTTCCCTTCCTCACCACCACACCTACTTGCCTTCCTCACCACCACACCTACTTCCCTTCCTCACCACCACACCTACTTGCCTTCCTCACCACCACACCTACTTCCCTTCCTCACCACCACACCTACTTCCCTTCCTCACCACCACACCTACTTCCCTTCCTCACCACCACACCTACTTCCCTTCCTCACCACCACACCTACTTCCCTTCCTCACCACCACACCTACTTCCCTTCCTCACCACCACACCTACTTCCCTTCCTCACCACCACACCTACTTCCCTTCCTCACCACCACACCTACTTCCCTTCCTCACCACCACACCTACTTCCCTTCCTCACCACCACACCTACTTCCCTTCCTCACCACCACACCTACTTCCCTTCCTCACCACCACACACCTACTTCCCTTCCTCACCACCACACCTACTTCCCTTCCTCACCACCACACCTACTTCCCTTCCTCACCACCACACCTACTTCCCTTCCTCACCACCACACCTACTTCCCTTCCTCACCACCACACCTACTTCCCTTCCTCACCACCACACCTACTTCCCTTCCTCACCACCACACCTACTTCCCTTCCTCACGACCACACCTTCCCTTCCTCACTACCACACCTACTTCCCTTCCTCACGACCACACTTCCCTTCCTCACCACCACACCTACTTCCCTTCCTCACCACCACACCTACTTCCCTTCCTCACCACCACACCTACTTCCCTTCCACACCACCACACCTACTTCCCTTCCTCACCACCACACCTACTTCCCTTCCTCACCACCACACCTACTTCCCTTCCTCACCACCACACCTACTTCCCTTCCTCACCACCACACCTACTCCCCTTCTTCACGACCACACCTTAACTTCCTCACGACCACACCTACTTCCCTTCCTCACCACCACTCCTACTTCCCTTCCTCACCACCACACCTTCCCTTCCTCACGACCACAACTACTTCCCTTCCTCACCACCACACCTACTTCCCTTCCTCACCACCACACCTACTTCCCTTCCTCACCACCACACCTTCTTCCCTTCCTCACCACCACACCTTCCCTTCCTCACCACCACAACTACTTCCCTTCCTCACCACCACACCTACTTCCCTTCCTCACGACCACACCTTCCCTTCCTCACTACCACACCTACTTCCCTTCCTCACGACCACACTTACTTCCCTTCCTCACCACCACACCTACTTCCCTTCCTCACCACCACACCTACTTCCCTTCCTCACCACCACACCTACTTCCCTTCCTCACCACCACACCTACTTCCCTTCCTCACCACCACACCTACTTCCCTTCCTCACCACCACACCTACTTCCCTTCCTCACGACCACAACTACTTCCCTTCCTCACTACCACACCTACTTCCCTTCCTCACCACCACACCTACTCCCCTTCTTCACGACCACAGCTTAACTTCCTCACGACCACACCTACTTTTCTTCCTCACCACCACACCTACTTCCTTTCCTCACGACCACAACTACTTCCCTTCCTCACGACCACACCTACTTCCCTTCCTCACCACCACACCTACTTCCTTTCCTCACGACCACACCTTCCCTTCCTCACGACCACAACTACTTCCCTTCCTCACCACCACACCTACTTCCCTTCCTCACGACCACACCTTTTTTTCCTCACGACCACACCTACTTCCCTTCCTCACGACCGCCTTCCCTTCCTCACGACCACACCTACTTCCCTTCCTCACGACCACACCTTCCCTTCCTCACCACCACACCTACTTCCCTTCCTCACCACCACACCTACTTCCCTTCCTCACCACCACACCTACTTCCGTTCCTCACCGCCACATCTTCCCTTCCTCACCACCACAACTACTTCCCTTCCTCACCACCACACCTATTTCCCTTCCTCACCACCACACCTACTTCCCTTCCTCACCACCACACCTACTTCCCTTCATCACGACCACACCTACTTCCCTTCCTCAC
Organism: Cherax quadricarinatus; assembly: GCF_038502225.1. Taxonomy (NCBI): domain Eukaryota; kingdom Metazoa; phylum Arthropoda; class Malacostraca; order Decapoda; family Parastacidae; genus Cherax; species Cherax quadricarinatus. The sequence continues at coordinate 36,219,898 of NC_091295.1, read as the reverse complement.
CACCACACCTACTTCCCTTCCTCACGACCACACTTCCCTTCTTCACGACCACACTTCCTCACGACCACACCTTCCCTTCCTCACGACCACATTTCCCTGCCTCACGACCACACTTCCCTTCCTCACGACCACACTTCCCTTCCTCACGACCACACTTCCCTTCCTCATGACCACACCTACTTCCCTTCATCACGACCACACCTACTTCCCTTCCTCACGACCACCTTCCCTTCCTCACGACCACACCTACTTTTCTTCCTCACGACCACACCTTCTTCCCTTCATCCCGACCACACCTACTTCCCTTCCTCACGACCACACCTACTTCCCTTCCTCACGACTACACTTCCCTTCCTCACGACCACACCTACTTCCCTTCCTCACGTCCACACTTCCCTTCCTCACGACCACACTTCCCTTCCTCACGACCACACTTCCCTTCCTCATGACCACACCTACTTCCCTTCATCACGACCACACCTACTTCCCTTCCTCACGACCACACCTACTTCCCTTTCTCACGACCACACTTCCCTTTCTCACGACCACACTTACTTCCTCACGACCACAACTACTTCCCTTCCTCACGACCACACTTTCCTTTCCGACGACCACACTTCCCCTCCTCACGACCACACCTTCTTCCCCTTCTCACGACCACACCTACTTCCCCTTCCTCACGACCACACCTACTTCCCTTCCTCACGACCACACCTACTTCCCTTCCTCACGACCACACCTACTTCCTCACGACCACACCTACTTCCTCACGACCACACCTACTTCCCTTCCTCACGACCACACCTACTTCCCTTCTTCACCACCACACCTACTTCCCTTCCTCACCACCACACCTTCCCTTCCTCACCACCACAACTACTTCCCTTCCTCACTACCACACCTACTTTTCTTCCTCACCACCACACCTACTTCCTTTTTCGTTCACACTACTATTTTCCTCTCCTTGCCCATCTCCTTCCTCTTTCTATCCCCTCGCTCTAAATCCTTCTTTACTTTCTTTCTCCTTTCACCACATTAATATACTATCTCAACTCCCTCTCTCTCTCTCTCTTTCTCTCCATCCTTTATCACCCACGTATGTTTTACACCCTTCCCTCCTCTCCCCTTTCTTCCCCTCCTCCCCTCCCCTCCCCTCCCCTCCCCTCCCCTCCTCTCCTATCCCCCACCAATCTCAAAAACAACCTTTTCCCCTCACAATAAAAACATTAACTAAAACAGCGTAACTTGAGGTTGGGTGACGAGGGTGTGAGTGCTGGTGTCCCCTGCTGCCCCTGGATTACTGGGGTGTGAGTACTGGGGTCCCTGCTGACCCCTGGATGACGAGGGTGTGAGTGCTGGTGTCGCCTGCTGACCCCTGGATGACTGGGGTGTGAGTACTAGGGTCCCTCCTGACCCCTGGATGACGGGGGTGTGAGTGCTGGGCTCCCTGCTGACCCCTGGATGACGAGGGTGTGAGTGCTGGGGTCCCTTCTAACCCCTAGATGACGGAGGGTGAGTGCTGGGCTCCCTGCTGACCCCTGGATGACGAGGGTGTGAGTGCTGGGGTCCCTGCTGACCCCTAGATGACGGGAGTGTGTGTGCTGGGGATCCCTGCTGATCCCTGGGGACGGGTAAGGGTCTGTATGGAACGTTGCAAACAAAAATGGGACGGTGGGTGGTGTTGACATTGATTTTTCGCTGGAGAAGGAGCGAGCTGTCACACTACACGATATTACACAGTGGGAAGCAAAGCTAGCTATGTTTCCCTCTCATGTTCCATCACATAGAATGGGTGTCTTATATCAAATGATGACGTCACTGTTGGAAGGGTGGGAGGGGTCGCAGGGGTCACGAGGAGGCGGGGCCAGGAGGAGGAGCAGGAGGAGGCGAAGGAAGGAAAGGCCAGTAGTGTTTGTGTCTGTCTGTGGTAGTGAAGGCGAGAGGTTGGTTGGTATGTTGGCTGGGCTGCCATCAGACGCTCTCTCTTGCTACGGGATGAGGTAGGTCGCTGGTCCTGCCTGGGTGTACTAACGTTCTTGTGTTCGTGAGGGTAGAAGTATAATTCCTGGTCCTGCCTAGGTGTACTAACCTACTTGTGTTCGTAGGAGGTAGAGGTATAGTAATTGACTCTTGCTGAATGAGTTCTAGCTTCTGGACGCTGCATTTTAAGCGACCTTAAACCGTTGTGATGGTTTTTATTTCACATATAAACCGATGAAGAACCGGGCCACAGGGGCGTCAACCCCCCGGAACAACCTCCTCCTGGAAGACCCTGATGTATACCAAGTCTTCCATTGGGCCACTGACAACACTATGATGTTTACTGAGAACATATTCCAGTTACTACTTTACGGTGAGGAAATATAAACAAGACAAACTCAGATCACTCAAAAGAGTGGAAATCTAATGTGAGAGACTAAAGAGCAATAATGTCAGAGGATCTCACATGGAATGAACACAAAAATGTTATCGCAGCCTCGAGGAAAATGAAAAACTAGGTAACTAGAACGCTGAAAACAAGAGATGCCGAGACAATAATGATATTCTAACGGTCACTCCTTTCTCGACTGTAATATTGCTATTTACTAACGGTTCCCTTGAAGACAGGCAAAATTACATTGCTGAAGAATGTACGGAGAACCTTGACTGCTCAAACGAACTTAACAAAGCACCTAGATTACTGGGAACGCTTTAAGTCTCTCGACTTGTACTCCTTAGAACATAAGCGAGAGAGATACATCATAATCTAAACATGGGAAATTCTGGAGTGATTGGTCCCAAAATTGCACACTAAAATCACTCCAGTGAAAGCACGAGACTTGGCAGACAGTGAAGATACCTTCGGTGAAAGCAGTAATTGTGAAGGATTTACGACTCTTCAACTCCTCCCTTCATTCATAAGGGAGTTGTGACCCGTGGAGGTTTAGCGTGTACTTTTTAATATAATAATAATAATAATAATAATAATAATAATATGCAATGTTGTTATTATGAACACTACAAGTGTAGTGGTGTTTCCACTTGATGCGATCCATGATGTGTCTCCTACAACCTCTAACAATATCTCACACGTACACTGCCTTCATACTGAAGATGTTTTTCTTACTTCTCTCTGGCTCACTTGGCTTTGAGTTTTCACGTACCTCCCTCGTCTTGGTCCCACTCTTTGTCCCCTCGTTTTGGTCCCACTCGTTGCGTGTACCCTTGTGCTGATCCCAATCCTTGTTTGTCACCTCATCCTGGTTCTACTCGTGTGTCCCCTTGGCCTGGTCTCACTCGTTGTGTGCCTTGGCCCTGGTCCCACTCGGTTGCCACTTGTCCTGGTCCCACTCGGTTGCCACTTGTCCTGGTCCCACTCGTGTGCCACTTGTCCTGGTCCCACTCGTTGTGAACAGCTTATCGATATATGCGAGTATCTTGTATGTAATGATTATGTCTCCTGGTGTTCTGAAATTCTGCTTTCTGAGGCATAACTGTCTACCTGTGTCTACCAGCTTGGCAAGTAGTTCAAAATATCCTTGATGAAAAGTGTCCAGGATTTTTCAGTATCCACCCTTCAAAATTAAGAAGAGCTACCAATAGACCCCCCTGACTGTCTTCAAAGGAAACCTCTCTCATGTTGGTCGTGATCAAGAGGATTGAAATGCTCGTGTCAGTCTGTCGCGAGTACATAGTCTGATCAATAAGGCCATCAATAAATCAGGAGGCCTGGTCTGAGACTAGGCTAAGAAGGTGACAGGCATGTATCATCAACAGGTTGACCTTTTCACTTCCACATTAGTTTGCCTCCAGAATGCTTGTTCAGAGCCAGTGAAACTGATGATCTGTCGTTGTCTAGTATCTGACGTGAACATCTAATGTGTATTTGTAATTCTTGTAGCTGGTTGGAGCGCGTGCTTATGAATATCTCTCTCTCATATCTGACTCCTTTCTTGATAAGAAGATAAAAGAAAAGGACTTTTAGGATTATAATCCACAGAGTTAATAACTCAGGATAACGTAAGAGAGTCAGTTACTGTTACTTATTTCCGCTGGAGTAATTTAGGTCCTCTCTACCAGGATGCGGCTTACAACAGTCGAATAACTCCTGGGTACCTACTTACTGTTAAGAGAGAAGACAACAGGTGTATGGAAACTTTCCTAGCCAATATCTCTTTCTTCGCCTAGATATTTGTCGTCTTAGTTGGCAGCGCACTCAGCTCACACACTGAGTGTCCGTGTTTCGGTCTTCGGTACGGGTGCAAACATTGGGCGTGTTGCCTTACACCTGTTCACCTACCAGTAAGTAGGTACCTGGGTGTTAGCCGACTGGTGTGGGTCGCATCCTGGAGATGGTGGTAGTATACCTTATTTACACAAATCAATTTTACAAGCTCTTAGCCTGTAAAATTAATTTGTGTAAAAAAAAAAATCTGCTCAACATCGCCTACTGCCGACGCAAGTCAAGAAAAGACAAAAGATGCAAAACAAGTTTGTTTTGATGAAGTTCTTCATAGCGAAACGTCCTGATCAGTTTTCCTGGCAACATGTATCTTTAGCCTCACTTCTTGTTTGTTCTCTCCTATTTATCTTCTACTCTTAATTCCTTTATTTCGTCTTTAATTGTGTACTTATTGTGCTGTACCAGCAAAGAAATTTTTTTTTTTCACATCTGTGTCCTCTCACACATGCTGTATGTTGCTTATAATATTTATCAGGGAAAAAATCTAAATTTTCAATAAGTTTTGATAATTATAACTGACATATTGTGCAGGTCCGGTTATTATAACTGACATATTGTGCAGCTCTGGTTATTATAACTGACGTATTGTGCAGCTCTGGTTATTATAACTGACGTATTGTGCAGGTCCGGTTATTATAACTGACATATTGTGCAGCTCTGGTTATTATAACTGACGTATTGTGCAGCTCTGGTTATTATAACTGACGTATTGTGCAGGTCCGGTTATTATAACTGACATATTGTGCAGCTCTGGTTATTATAACTGACATATTGTGCAGCTCTGGTTATTATAACTGACGTATTGTGCAGCTCTGGTTATTATAACTGACATATTGTGCAGGTCCGGTTATTATAACTGACATATTGTGCAGCTCTGGTTATTATAACTGACATATTGTGCAGCTCTGGTTATTATAACTGACGTATTGTGCAGCTCTGGTTATTATAACTGACGTATTGTGCAGCTCTGGTTATTATAACTGACATATTGTGCAGGTCCGGTTATTATAACTGACATATTGTGCAGCTCTGGTTATTATAACTGACATATTGTGCAGCTCTGGTTATTATAACTGACATATTGTGCAGCTCTGGTTATTATAACTGACGTATTGTGCAGCTCTGGTTATTATAACTGACATATTGTGCAGCTCTGGTTATTATAACTGACATATTGTGCAGGTCCGGTTATTATAACTGACATATTGTGCAGCTCTGGTTATTATAACTGACATATTGTGCAGCTCTGGTTATTATAACTGACATATTGTGCAGCTCTGGTTATTATAACTGACATATTGTGCAGCTCTGGTTATTATAACTGACATATTGTGCAGCTCTGGTTATTATAACTGACGTATTGTGCAGCTCTGGTTATTATAACTGACATATTGTGCAGCTCTGGTTATTATAACTGACATATTGTGCAGCTCTGGTTATTGTAACTTACGTATTGTGCAGCCCTGGTTATTGTAACTGACATATTGTGCAGCTCTGGTGAGCGTAACTGACAAGTATTGTTTGCATAATTATGCAAATCAGCACGAGCACCCACAGGTCTGCCTGCCATTGTGTTGTTTTTCTTACTGTTGTATCTGTTGTTCTTGTGATTATAGTTAATAGTGATTACATAACAAGACAACTTCTGGTTTTTATGCTTATCAGCACCTCCCAGAGAGAGAGAGAAAGAGAGAGAGAGAGAGAGAGAGAGAGAGAGAGAGAGAGAGAGAGAGAGAGAGAGAGAGAGAGAGAGAGAGAGAGATGGAGAGAGATGTTATACCAAGGGGGTGGGGGTGAGCGCACATCTTACTCTCCAGACACAGCACTTCAATTAATTACTCTCAGTAATTAATTAGTTGACTTCGTCAACATTCTTCGCTGACCACGTGGTATTAATCACTTGGTCATAATGTTGATGGGAGGGGAAAGAGCGGGATAATTACAATAATGTAATTTATTATACAGTTATGGTTCACTGCATCACCAGTAAGTTTCCACCTGGGTAATTCAACAACCATCTCAGAGACTGCTCTGAGATAGGTCTTACAAGACCATAGGTCTCTCTGATCTCTAGATGCGCTCATGGCAGGTCTGAAGCTCAGCCACCTCTACTCCTCCTCATCATGAAACAATGTACCAGATATTTTTCAGTCCACATTTCAAACGCTAGTGGAGAGGCTGGCTCCTGTATCACACTCTCTCTTCTCCAACATTTAAAAATAATGAACGTTAGTTGAAATCATGATTTTCTTAACTCTCTATCCATAAACTTTAACTTTATAAAGTCTTAAACATGGAGAACCTTACTGGTAAGGATAATATTATTTACAAGTTATGCCATAAACTGAAAACATATACACACACAAAAACAAATAACTTTACAGTTTTTGACATTGTGGGTTGCACCTCAAGACATGAGCTCCGTCTCTTCTTCCAGGAGACTCATCATAATACTTCCCGTAAAACTAGACCACAAAACACCTCCTTACACTCTTACTCTTAATAAACAAGAACTCACAAGTGATGCACTCTCACAGATTACAAGCACTTATACAGGCCTCCCTGAGCCCACCTTGATGTCTTAAAACAGACAGGCAGCTACACGTCACCCAACACGTCATATACAACCCTTCACACGTCGTATGCGACGTGTCGTATATAAGTCATATACGACCTCCCACATACTAAAACCAACTAAATAATCTCGCTTCATCACTAAATACTGTGCATCAGTACACAGTTATCAGTACAACTGTGTATCACATCTTTACCACTCTATATATTGAGAAGCATCACTTGTAATTACTTACGTGGAAAACCATGTAAAAACTTAACCGAGAAAATTAAGTACAGTAATTTTAAGCATATTGAAGAAGTACCAATTAATTGCCATTTTTTTCCACTTACGAAAACGTTCCTTGAAGAATTTAATTATATATTTATGTCTACTTGGAGGGTATTCCGGGGATCAACGCCCCCGCGGCCCGGTCCACGACCAGGCCTCCAGGTGGATCAGGGCCTGACTAACGAGGCTGTTACTGCTGGCCGCACGTAATCCAACGTACGAACCACAGCCTGGCTGATCCGGCACCGACTTTAGGTATCTGTCCAGGTCCCTCTTGAAGACAACCAGGGGTCTACTGGTAATGCCACTTATTGCTGGTGGGAGGCTGTTGAACAGTCTTGGGCCCCGGACACTTATTGCATTTTCTCTTAGTGTACCAGTGACGCCCCTACTTTTCACTGGGGGTATGTTGCATCGCCTGCCAAGTCTTTTGCTTTCGTTTGGAGTGATTTCTGGGTGCATATTAGGGACCACTCCCTCCAGAATCTTCCAGGTGTAGATTATGATATATCTCTCTCGCCTGCGCTCTAGTGAGTACAAGTCAAGTGCTTCCAGGCGCTCCCAGTAGTTAAGGTGTTTGATGGAACTTATACGTGCAGTAAAGGTTCTCTGTACATTCTCTAGATTTGCAATTTCACCTGCCTTGAATGGGGATGTTAATGTACAGCAGTATTCCAGCCTAGAAAGAACAAGTGATTTAAAAATGATCATTGGCTTAGCATCTCTTGCCTTGAATGTTCTCAGTATCCATCTTATCAGTTTCCTCGCAGATGTGATAGTGGCATTGTTGTGGTCCTTGAAGGTGAGGTCTTCGGACATTACCACACCCAGGTCCTTCACATTACTTTTCCGCTCTATTGTGTGATTGGAGTTTGTAGTATACTCAGTTCTAGTTATTATTTCCTCCAGTTTTCCATAACGGAGTAGTTGGAATTTGTCTTCATTGAACATCATATTGTTCTCTGTTGCCCATTGGAAAACTTGGTTTATATCTTCTTGGAGCTTTGCCGTGTCCTCAATGGATAACACTCTCATGCAGATCCTAGTATCGTCTGCGAAGGATGATACAGTGCTGTGGTTTACATATCTATGTATGTCTGATATGAGAATGAGGAACAGGATAGGTGCGAGTACTGTGCCTTGTGGGACAGAGCTCTCTACTACGGCAGCATCCGATTTAATTGTGTTTACCACTACTCTTTTTGTTCGATTGGTTAGAAAGTTGAAGATCAATCTGCCCACTTTGCCAGTTATCCCTTTAGCACGCATTTTGTGTGTTATTACACCATGGTCGCACTTGTCAAAGGTTTTTGCAAAATCTGTGTATACTACATCTGCATTCTGTTTGTTCCTACAAGTAAATGTAAAGTGTTGGAAAGAGGTTACGGTCTCTCAAGATGCTTACATGACCTGGACAGAGTGCCCAGAGAAGATAGTGTTCCCTCCTGAAGAGTGAAAGGGAATAAGAGCCCTCCTAGAGGCAGGACTTTGGCGACGTTTCCCACCAAGCTGAATGCAGTGCCACCTAGCTTTCATTAATACGCACAACTAGCATTTGAATTTAATTCCTATATCAAGGCGTTTAAGCCACCAGTTATAGTAACGAATGCTAAGATATTCGATGACCTCACATTCGCGTAAACAAGACGTTAATCTCCTTAGCTACCATTGGCTAGCAACTACCCCAGCCCCTTAACCCCTTCTAGATCTTCCCCAGAGGTACTTTTTTAAATAGCTTGGAGTCCTCAGTCTGGTGTGAAAGCTTGGAGGGAAGACAGTGAGATGAGTTGCTTCAAGGATATTTGGATGAATGAGATAGATTAATGACACTTCCCTGAGTGCTAGAATGTGAGGAAGATGTCAGTCACGTCTAATTATTGTGTGCTTAGGCGTTATGTCTGTGACATGAGCTAATTAAAGGCAAGAATAATTTGAGTGTTTTTAGTGTCACTAAACCAAGACAGGAGTCGCACATCAGATGTTGGACTCATGATATCAGAGATATTGCAAACACACTCTAAATGTGTTGAGCATTGGTTGTAATGAATCAGCAGTGCTCAGATGCGGTGACAGCTTTTGTCAGTAAGCAAGAAACAAGTGCTAATCGGCGACTTGTTCTGGAGGTGACCACAGGAGTTCGGTTAGGTAAGGTTTGTCAGGAAACAGGACAAGCGTTTTCTAACGCGGGTCTTAGTCATATAATGACCCGAAGCTGAACCAGGATGGAGCACTTGGTGTTGTTACATTGCTGGATGAAGCAACAGCTTTGTTCCAAGTCGCTGGGGCAAAGCCTTTTTGAGGATTCACCTGATGTTCTGTTCACTGATGGGGCCGAGATGCAGGGGCGATTGGGTGAAGCACAACCCGATGTCCAAATGTGGCAGTGGGTACTGGGTGAATTCTTTTAGGTGAACACCTGTGATTGATTTGGGGACATTTCAACCCTCCTAGCCCAGCCTTTGATCAGGCTTCTTCACTAAACGCATGTTTTACCAGGATCACAACAGTGCCACGATCGCAAGTGCAAAGAAAATGATAGGATGGATAATGAGAACGTTCAAAACGAGAGATTCCAAGCCAGTGATGATCCTTTTCAAATCATTTGTTCTCTCTAGGCTGGCATACTGCTGTACATTAACATCTCCATTCAAAGCAGGTGAAATTGCAGATCTAAAGAGTGTACATAGATCCTTTACTGCACGTATAAGTTCTGTCAAACACCTTGGAAGCACTTGACTTGTACTCGTTGGAACGCAGGAGGGAGAGATATATCATAATCTACACTTGGAAAATCCTGGAAGGAATGGTCCCAAATCTGCACACAGAAATCACTCCATACGAAAGTAAAAGACTGGGCAGGCGATGCAAAATGCCCCCAATTAAAAGTAGGGGCGCCATTGGTACACTAAGGGAAAACACCATAAGTGTCCGGGGCCCAAGACTGTTCAACAGCCTCCCATCAAGCATTAAGGGAATTGCCAATAAGCCCCTGGCTGCCTTCAAGAGAGAGCTGGACAGACACCTAAAGTCAGTGCCGGATCAGCCGGGCTGTGGCTCGTACGTTGGACTGCGTGCTGCCAGCAGTAACAGCCTGGTTGATCAGGCCCTGATCCACCTGGAGGCCTGGTCATGGACCGGGCCGCGGGGGCGTTGATCCCCGGAATAACCTCCAGGTAACCAGGTTATTAGCAACTTGCTGGTCAACGTAGTCATCACAGTCTGGTTGATCCGGCACTTGGTGGAGGTACTGATGACAGGTTGGCTGTCACTGGTTCTCATGCAAATCGGGTACTGATGAGTTCTCTTATTTGGCTGAGTGGGAACTGGTTTGATTCTTGTGGGTGACGAGTAAGTGATGCTGTGTGGTGGTTAAATGGACCACAGGCTCTAAGGTGAAACCAGAGGAGCCACGACATGGCTGAGTGAAGAGTGGAACAGATACCTCACATAGTCTGGACGACGAGTATGACAGGATGATTCATAGTGCTCTGGGGAAGGGAGGGAGCAACAGGTGGGTGATGGGTGACACCGAATTCTCCACACCAGCCTGAATCTGTAAGCATATTCACACTAGATTATTTGTTCCTTAATTCTCACAAGCGAAATAAATTATCACCTCATATAATTTCACATTACCATTCCAGAACCAACATAAACAATTAACTTTTCTTTACACTATGAGATGAAGTTTTAAATTATTATGAATTTAGGTTTCAGAAGAGGGAGAGAGAGCGAACAAGCCCAACCAATTTGACCCTCGTAAGGCTTTTCCCAAAACCCCTCCGTTTTATGTGAGTGACCTGCAGGCCTTTTAGCTGTCATTTGGTTGCCTTTGACAAATGAGACCGTGGGGTAATTGCACACAAAATGAATATACAAAGAATAACTGGAAAAGTGGGTAAATGAATATTTAACTTCCTAACAAATAGAGCCCAAATAGTAATAGTAAACAGAGTGAAATCAGTGGCTGTTACAGTGAAAAGTTGTGTCCCGCAAGGCACACCAAGCCAATGTCAATACTCTTTAGTATCAGGCTCTCCAGAAAGCTGCAGTCTCTCTGCAGCAAAAGCCCACAGAGCAGTGTCGGTAGACGCGAAATCATCATCATCTGAGCAAGAAATAGTCAACCTAGAAATAAAATTCTCCACCGGTATACACAAGCAGAAAATGTGCTTAAATACCATAGCCAAACACTAGAGACTTGGAAAAGGGACAGCAGTTTCCAGAAAGGCTTTATGGAAGGCCAGATAGTGACACCTATTTCTGAAACTCTCACACAGGTACATCACCACCTTAAAAGATGTGGCCAGCTACAACACTATAATCATCACCGTAAATAGAGGAGGGGTTGTGATCATGGACTCCACAGACTACGAACAGAAAATAAAGAGGCTTTTTAGAAGACAGAGGAAACATACGAACCTGTTGCCCACTTAAAATGGCGAACAAGAAGCCAATCTTTTCTTACATAAGATCCATTCTGTTTTGAAGAGAAGTGAAAAGGCAAGCGTCTCTTGCACAAAATACTCTACAATTCCAGACCAGCATACATGAATAAGCTTCCCAAGGCACGTAAGCCAGTTATACCCCTGAGAGCTAAAACCTCGGGAAGAGTCAGTGCTTCACAACTAGCAGGTCTTTTGGCAAAACACCTCTCACAGCTTTTTTGACACAAATAACCCGCACATAAAAGAGAGAAGCTTACGACGACGTTTCGGTCCGACTTGTACCATTTACAAAGTCACACTAACCAGAAGTGGAGCAGGACGGCTATATATAGGCAGGAAGAGGTGGTGGTAGTAGTAGTAGTAGTAGTAGTACAAGAATGGTATATAATACCGACAAGATGAAATTAAGACACATGCGCAACACCCGGGCATCCCTCCGCTTCTGGTTAGTGTGACTTTGTAAATGGTCCAAGTCAAACCGAAACGTCGTCGTAAGCTTCTCTCTTTTATGTGCGGGTTATTTGTGTATCGTTCCAGTCATGGTATTGTGCCTTTTTTGTTATTTTTAGACACTCTGGGGATCTCATTAACTGGAAAAAGGTACACACATAAAAATAAGAAACTTTATAGCTTTGAGATCATATATTATTCACCAACAACGCTGTTACACAAGTCATTGATTTTCATTGCCAAAAAATTCATAGTCTCCATATTCTTGCCAAAGACTTCCTTAACACTTTTGAGCTATTTGTTAATTATCATTATGTATCAGCAGTCAGATGGAACAGCCATGAGTTCATCATCGAGTGCAGTCATAGCTAGCCTGCACGTAAACCACTAGCAGGAGGAGAGCTTAAAATTTCTCATCCCCAGGGAGGTAACATCCCCAGGGAGGTAACATCCCCAGGGAGGTAACATCCCCAGGGAGGCAACATCCCCAGAGAGGCAACATCCCCAGAGAGGTAACATCCCCAGGGAGGTAACATCCCCAGGGAGGTAACATCCCCAGGGAGGCAACATCCCCAGAGAGGTAACATCCCCAGGGAGGTAACATCCCCAGGGAGGTAACATCCCCAGGGAGGTAACATCCCCAGGGAGGTAACATCCCCAGGGAGGCAACATCCCCAGAGAGGTAACATCCCCAGGGAGGTAACATCCCCAGGGAGGTAACATCCCCAGGGAGGTAACATCCCCAGGGAGGTAACATCCCCAGGGAGGTAACATTCCCAGGGAGGTAACATCCCCAGGGAGGTAACATCCCCAGGGAGGTAACATCCCCAGGGAGGTAACATCCCCAGGGAGGTAACATCCCCAGGGAGGTAACATCCCCAGGGAGGTAACATCCCCAGGGAGGTAACATCCCCAGGGAAGTAACATTCCCAGGGAGGTAACATCCCCAGGGAGGTAACATCCCCAGGGAGGTAACATCCCCAGGGAGGTAACATCCCCAGGGAGGTAACATTCCCAGGGAGGTAACATCCCCAGAGAGGTAACATCCCCAGGGAGGTAACATTCCCAGGGAGGTAACATCCCCAGGGAGGTAACATCCCCAGGGAGGTAACATCCCCAGAGAGGTAACATTCCCAGGGAGGTAACATCCCCAGGGAGGTAACATCCCCAGGGAAGTAACATTCCCAGGGAGGTAACATCCCCAGGGAGGTAACATCCCCAGGGAGGTAACATCCCCAGAGAGGTAACATTCCCAGGGAGGTAACATCCCCAGGGAGGTAACATCCCCAGGGAAGTAACATTCCCAGGGAGGTAACATTCCCAGGGAAGTAACATTCCCAGGGAGGTAACATTCCCAGGGAGGTAACATTCCCAGGGAGGTAACATCCCCAGGGAGGTAACATCCCCAGGGAGGTAACATTCCCAGGGAGGTAACATTCCCAGGTGAGATTTCTTTCACTCATCATAGTTACCATGATGCTAGTGAGGGACTCTTGTCCCAAGGAAGAGAACCTATCCTTTCCTTCCTTGGAACACCTTAATTGCCTACCATTCCCCATGCATTATATGGCCCGTACGGAATTAGCGTTTTCCCCTGATGATGATGATGATGATGATGATGATAATAATAATAATAATAGGGATCTGAACACGAGGATCAGTGACCACAGAGGTTCCTGCCGAAGAGAACACAAGCAACACCTGTACTATTCACCACAATACTGAGAACAACCTGATGAACCTCCCAGCGCCTAGCTGGTTATCTGAGTAATGGACAGATGGAACTATGTTTAGAATCTGCTCTGATTGCCACGATTAACACCATCCCACAGAAATCAGGTTCATTCCTAATTACGGAAACAAACTGGCCAAACTTATTCTCACCAGAGAAGTGCTCAAGTCGGCTAACTGACCCACCTAATTTTAAACTTCGACATTTGCACTTGGGTGAGTAACAACACTGGCTCGTCTCTACACCTATATGTAAGTCTTTTTTTTATATACCTATTCTGTGAGAATTGATAAAGTCATTAGATGACGAAATTTTTTAATAAAATGCCATAAACCGCATATTGTGTCTTATTTACATAGTTTTAGGCTGTATTATATTTATGTGGAAGACCTAAACTCATAGGAATCGTTCAGTGCTTGAGGAATGGAAGGTAATCAGGTTTGATCCGGGGAATGGGAGGACAATTTCCATTTCTTGGTTCACATAACCTTAGGCCGTAAGGCCTAAGGTTATGTGAACCAAGGTGTAAGGTTATGTGAACCGTAAGTCCTAAGGTTATGTGTATTGTGTAACGCCATAAGTTAGGTTAGGTAAGATTCGTCAGGAAACAGTGTGAGCAAGTATTTCTTGACTTGGGTCTTAGTCATATGATGACCTTTCATTGAAGCTTTTGGTCATCTGACCGAGGCCTTCCATACTGATGGTATTTTCAGATCTTCTTGTGTAAATAATAATAATAATAATAATAATAATAATAATAATAATAATAATAATAATAATAATATGCTTTTTTCAACTAGTATCACCCGTTACAGTAAATATAAACTACAGTTCGTGAAGTACCATGAGTTTGATCACTACTTCAATTGTTAGTGTGTCACGAAGTCTCCAGTAGCTGCCAGGGGCAGGATAATAACAGGCAGTCATGACATGATGGCGGCTGCACCATGCAAGTATGTGTTAGTGACAGCAGTGTTGCCACTGATCCCTTTCTTGTCTTGGTTAAAGAGCATTGTTGCCACAGCTGCCTTTGTTTTGTACGTTAAGAAAAATATTGCCACAGCTGCCTTCTTCAAGTACGTTAAAGAGCAGTGTTGCCACATCTGCCTTCTTTGTCATGTACGTTGAAGAGCAGTGTTGCCACATCTGCCTTCTTTGTCATGTACGTTAAAGAGCAGTGTTGCCACATCTGCCTTCTTTGTCATGTACGTTAAAGAGCAGTGTTGTCACAGCTGCCTTCTCTGTCTTGTTAGTTAATAAGTAGTATTATCATAGTTACCTTCCTGGTCTCTAGTTAAAGAAGTCTTACAAGGTCCACTGATGTATATTAAAAATGAAGTAGAGGCCGAGTTTCTAGTAAGGGAGTGTTATCACTAGTTACTCAGTGACCATTATAATAACTAGTCAGGGAGTATTAGCTGATGTAAGATTGTTAGGAGGCTCCAGTGTAGCCAGGGTCTTTGTGGTGAAATAAAGAGTGCTGCCAGACGTGTGGATGGATATTAATACACTTATTGTTACCAGATCTACATTATTATTATTATAATCAAGGGGGAAGCGCTAAACCCGGATGATTATACAGCGCCGGGGAGGGGGGGATGTGGAAGGCATTCAGGCTTAATTCGGGGAACTGGAGCACAGATCCAATTCCCTAAATCAAGAGCCCCTCACCAACATCAAGGAACCTTCCTTGAGGGGACCAGATCTACAGAATATTAGAGGTTGTACTACTACCAAATCTTCATTGTTTACTGAGTAGGTTTCTGCTATCTGGAGGATTCTTTCGAGGGTCAACGCCTCCGTGGCCCGGTCCCCAGACCAGGCTTCCTGAGGGATCAAGACCTGATTAACCAGGCTGTTACTGCTGGCCACACGTAGTCTACTGTACGAACCACAGCTCGGCTGGTCCGGCACTGATTTGAGGAATTTGTCCTATTCCCTCTTGAAGAGTCAAGGATCTCTGACTCTCATGGAGTGTTATATATACAATCCACCAAGTCAACAGACGCATTTTTTCATGCAAAGTATATCTTAGGATAAGGAATGTGGAAAGAGAGTAAGTGGAACACTCATCACCTAAGATTGTGTTAAAATATTTCTCTAGTTAAGGAATTAAATTAAATAGATTTTAAGATTAAAAACGAAACACACACCACACACACACACACACACACACACACACACACACACACACACACACACACACACACACACACACACACACACACACACACACACACTATAAACAGCAGGAAGAAGTATTCCTATGCCTTACGACACAGGGTCTTGAACCGGTATAGATCAATAAACACAAAGTGTCAGCAAACAGAAAGAGGTACGTGGCACCTGTGTCACACATGTTTATGAGAGAAAAATGTTCAGAAGTGCAAGTCAAGTTATTGTTACCAGCGGTAATAAGGTATGTCAACACTGACACATCTCATCATGCAACAACACCATCAAATGCCAGACAAATATGATACAATGATAGGATAGCAAATTGTTTTCAGTAACTGGCATGACACGGATGTCGTGTTTAATTTTAAGAGTATAATTTCATTAATGGCCGTTTGAGATAATATAAATAATAAAACAGTTCAATATTCTTCATTATTGAATGCCTTTTAAACTAGAAATTTGAATATCCATTTCCCTAGTTTTCCTTTATACCCATTAACTTCATTTTATGGTCTATCTCTCCATGATCAAATTTGTCAGACACTTGAAATTTTCACGTAAATCACATCTTTGTTTAAGTTTTCTCCTGATTTTTATCATAGTGATGTAGCACTTTTGACAGGGTTTACCTGGAGTTTACCTGGAGAGGGTTTCGGGGGTCAGCGCCCCCGCGGCTCTGTCCGAGACCAGGCCTCATGGTGGATCAGGGACTGATCAACCAGGCTATTACTGCTGGCCGCACACAAATTGATGTACGAACCACAGCTCAGTTGGTCAGGTACTGAAGGGTGTGTAATGTTAGTGCTCGTTGTCTGTAACTTAGATAACACCGTCATTCTGTTTCCATGGCTGTGTTCAGAACATACATTCAGTGGCCACTTTCTAAGGTACACCCTTCTAGTACTGGGTAGGATTCCCCTCTGCCCCCATAACAGCCTGAATTCTTCGTGGCATGGATTCAACAAGGTGCTGGAAGCATTCCTTAGAGATCCTGGTCCTTATTGACTTGATTACATCCCGCAATTGCTGCAGATTTGTCGGCTGAACATTCATATGGTGAATCTCCTGCTCCACCAAATACCAGGGGTTTACGCAGCATAAATAGCGATTCGTCTGACCAGGTGACGTTGTTCCAGTCATCAGCTGTTTAGTTTTGGTGAGCCTGTGCCCACTGTAGCCTCAGTTTCCTGTTCTTAGCTGACAGAAGTGAAGCCCTGTGTGAACTCGGTCTTGTGAGTTCAAATGCTCTTCTGCATAGATGCAACCAGAGAAAGAGAAAGAAGAAAGAAGACTACTACCGAAGATGACTACGGACACTCCCCACCCCGGGGAGCCATTGCAAGATTGAAGAAGATGAATGTCACCCTCCAGCCGGAGAGACGTCCGTGCAGGACAAAAGAAAGATGCGACATCCCCCACCCTAGGGGCCACCGCCAAGTCACCATCTGGAAAAGACCCGGGACAGTACCAGCGAATCATTCAAGTTCAAGTTCTTCTGCATATCACTATTGTATCACTTGATTATTTGAGATTATGCCTCATTCCTTTTCGCTTGAACCAGTCTGGTCATTCTCTTCTGACTTCTCTCATTATCAAGGCGTTTTCACCCACAGAACTGCCGCTCGCTAAATACTGTATTTCATATTTTTCACACCATTCTTTGTAAACTCTGGAGATTGGTGCGCATGAAAATCCCAGGAGACCAGCAGTTTTTAATGTTAGGTCTGAACAACAACTGAATCTCTTGACCATGTCCCGCAGCTCGATTTCTAGCGCACTCAGCTCACACATTGAGGTCCATGGTTCGATCTCCGGTACGGGTGGAAACATTAGGACGTGTTTCCTTAAGATACCGACTGTCTCTGTTCACGTATCTGTAAAATAGGTACCTGGATGTTAGTGGACTGGGGTGGGTCGCATCCTGGGGACAAAATTGAGCTAATTTGTCCGAAATGTTCTGCATAACCTGGAGCCTTCCTATATTGGTGTATGTCGTTAGCGTCAGCTAGCTTTGTATACGTTGTATTTGTAGAAACAAAGATTATTATTATGTCTGTATGATTTTGGGCACTGAAGTGCTGTCATGAGATCGGCTGATTAAATATTTGCATTAACGAGCAGGTGTACCTAATAAAGTGCTCACTGACCGTGATTATATATATATATATATATATATATATATATATATATATATATATATATATATATATATATATATGCAAAACAACCACTGTGAAAGAATAGAGAAATTCCAAGCACTTTCGTGACTACTCACATTATCAAGGAACAATTAAAGTAATGCATCAAAGGAAGGTATATAAAGGGTCTAGCCCACACCTCACTATCACATCCCACAACAAAGCAATACCTGACGTGCGACTCGTAAGAAAGGGAACACTGCAGCAGGTCTGCTGGCCCAACTAGACAGGTCCTTCACACAACCCACGAACAGACTATTCTACCCAAGAATTAAGAATTTTAAAATTTATTATTTGTCTAATGTATTATTAATTTTTTCTCAAATTCTATTAAGTATAAATGGATCTAATTTATATAAACCAAAGGAAATATTCATATTATTGTCAAAACTGCTTTTTATGAAACAAGATTCAATTATATTCCTGCCGACCATGGACTTGCTTGATACAACTTTCTCAACTTTTTGAAAATCAGTTGGATGGTTAAAATCTGAATAGTTTGTTCGTGGGTTGTGTGAAGGACCTGTCTAATTGGGCCAGCAGACCTGCTGCAGTGTTCCCTTTCTTATGAGTCGCGCATCAGGTGTTGCTTTGTTGTGGGATGTGATAGTGAGGTGTGCTCTAGACCCTTTATATGCCTTCCTTTGATGCATTACTTCAATTGTTCCTTGATAATGTGAGAAGTCACGAAATCGCTTGGAATTTCTCTATTCTTTCACAGTGGTTGTTTTGCATATTTTGAAATCACCTGTTTACTGTGATCTTATTGCATATATATATATATATATATATATATATATATATATATATATATATATATATATATATATATATATATATATATATATATATATATACACACACACACACAGTCCAGTAGGAAGCAGGGAATGTTGAGTGATTGTTGTGGGTAATAATGTCATCCATACGATACTCACCCTCCCTCCCTCCCCACCACCTCATTCACCCCAACACCTGACTCACTTCACTCATGAGCTCACTAGCTTATTCGTTGACTCCACTGCCTTTCACACTCACTCATTGGCACTTTCACTGCCTTAGTCACTTAGTCACTGTTTCACTTACTGCCATACTAATTTACTTAACACTTTGGTCAATTGTTGACCCCTGCCAGATGACCAAGTATTGGCCTCTGCCAGATGACCAAGTATTGGCCTCTGCCAGATGACCAAATATTGGCCTCTGCCAGATGACCAAGTATTGGCCCCTGCCAGATGGCCAAGTATTGGCCCCTGCCAGATGACCAAGTATTGGCCTCTGCCAGATGACCAAGTATTGGCCCCTGCCAGATGGCCAAGTATTGGCCCTTGCCAGATGACCAAGTATTGGCCTCTGCCAGATGACCAAGTATTGGCCTCTGCCAGATTACCAAGTATTGGCCTCTGCCAGATGACCAAGTATTGGCCCCTGCCAGATGACCAAGTATTGACCCCTGCCAGATGACCAAGTATTGGCCCCTGCCAGATGACCAGGTATTGGCCTCTGCCAGATGACCAAGTATTGGCCTCTGCCAGATGACCAAGTATTGGCCCCTGTCAGATGACCAGGTATTGGCCTCTGCCAGATGACCAAGTATTGGCCTCTGCCAGATGACCAAGTATTGGCCCATGCCAGATGACCAAGTTTTGGCCCCTGCCAGATGACGAAGTATTGGCCCCTGCCAGATGACCAAGTATTGTCCCCTGCGAGATGACCAGGTATTGGCCTCTGCCAGATGACCAAGTATTGGCCTCTGCCAGATGACCAAGTATTGGCCCCTGCCAGCTGACCAAGTAATGGCCTCTGCCAGATGACCAAGTATTGGCCTCTGCCAGATGACCAAGCATTGGCCCCTGCCAGATGACCAAGTATTGGCCCCTGCCAGATGACCAAGTATTGGTCCCTGCCAGATGACCAAGTATTGACCTCTGCCAGATGACCAAGTATTGACCCCTGCCAGATGACCAAGTATTGGCCCCTACCAGATGACGAAGTATTGGCCCCTGCCAGATGACCAAGTATTGGCCTCTGCCAGATGACCAAGTATTTGCCCCTGCCAGATGACCAAATATTGGCCCCTGCCAGATAACCAAGTATTGGCCTCTGCCAGATGACCAAGTATTTGCCTCTGCCAGATGACCAAGTATTGGCCCCTGCCAGATAACCAAGTATTGGCCCCTGCCAGATAACCAAGTATTGGCCTCTGTCAGATGACCAAGTATTGGCCCCTGCCAGATAACCAAGTATTGGGCCCTTCCAGATAACCAAGTATTGGCCCCTGCCAGATAACCAAGTATTGGCCTCTGCCAGATGACCAAGTATTGGCCTCTGCCAGATGACCAAGTATTGGCCTCTGCCAGATGACCAAGTATTGGCTCCTGCCAGATGACCAAGTATTGGCTCCTGCCAGATGACCAAGTATTGGCCTCTACCAGATGACCAAGTATTGGCCTCTGCCAGATGACCAAGTATTGGCCTCTGCCAGATAACCAAGTATTGGCCCCTGCCAGATGACCAGCTGTAACGATGCTCCCCTTGTATTAATGACCCTCTTGTGTCTGCCTCTCTTTTTCTGTCACTTGTCTAGCCTGTCAGTCTCTCATCTGCGTTATGTATATTCGTTTCTTCTATAGTCTATCTCTTCCTTTTGTCGTGAGTTACACTGACGAATCTCTGACTTATACTTATCTCTGACTTGTTTACGCTTGTTAAATATGTTGATAGAATCCTTTTGGCTTACATATCTCTCTGACTTGTATATCGCTGACAGTTTACGTTCATTAGATATGTTGATGATTCTCTTTGAGCTGCGTATCGTTGACCCTTCATAAATTACTCTCACTTCGGAGAGGAAGCCCTAGATGACGTTTCGGTTCGTCCTGGATCATTATCAAGTCACAGACTATTAAAAAAAAAGAGAGAAATAAAAAAACAAGTGGATAAAGAGGAAAGGGGAAGAAAGTTTGAAGACAGATCACTAGTTATGAAAACGTTTATGTTTGTTAGATAAGTTGAATCCCTGCGTGCCGTTAACAGCAACAGGCTAGTTGATCTGGCGCTCAGCAGGGAATTCAAGTCCCAAGCCGGACTACGAGGGTAGGGTAATCTTGAAAACCTGTCACAGGTATGACCTTGGGTGGCCCGTGGCCTGGTAGGCAACGCTCTCGCTTCACACGCTGTGTCCGTGGTTCAGTACCCGGCGAGGGTGGAAACATTTCGTGTGTTTCCTTACACTTGCTGTCTCGTTAACCTAGCAAGCAAGTAGGTACCTGGGTGTTAGTCAACTGGTATGGGTCGCATCCTGGGGGACAAGGCTGAGGACCCCAATGGAATAAGATAGACAATCCCTCGATGACACACTAACTTTCTTGGGTTAACCTGGGTGGCTAACCCTCCGGGGGTTAAAAATCCGAAGAAAATCTTATCTCTTATCTGTACAAGGTGTTGACGCAGGTGCCTGACTGATGATTATGTTCCAGTAATATTATGTTGAATGTTTCCTTAATATGTTTTTATGTTCCATTAACATTGTTTTTATGTTCCATTAACATTGTTTTTATGTTCCATTAACATTGTTTTATGATCCCTCTACATTAGGTTTTATGTTTAAATAATATTGTTTTATATTTATAAACGATGTTATGATTGAGAAGTTAGTGTTGTTAAAAGACTTAGTTTTCTTTCTCCTGCTTTCATTCTCTGCTTCTCATTTTCTTTGATTTGTTGCTCTTTATCTTTATTATTTTGACTGTTCCTTTCCTTATTTCCCTCTTTATTTTCTTAGATCATCCTTCTTCCGTTATCTTTCTTCTTTTCCGACTGTCTTTTTCTCTTTTTTTTTTCTTTTCTTCCTCTCTTCTCTTTTTTCTCCTCTTTTCCTCCCCTCTTTTTCTCCAATTTTCCTTACTTAATATGTTTTCGCACTGTGACCGTATTCGTCTTAGTGAACACTGTGACAATGAACGCAGCTACAGTGAACACAGTCACGGTAAACACGGCTGCAGTGAACACGACTATATTACACATGATTTCAGTGAACACGGGAAGAGCGAACACGGGTAAAACGAACACAACTACTGCGAACACAGATACACAGGGGCTAAACGTGTCCCTACACATTATCTTCCCTAATGTCCTGTTCTATCAATCCCTCTTCCCCCTCCCACCTGCACTTAGCATATTGAACGAGTTTGTTTACTCTTACTGGTGAACAGCTGTGCAAGATGACGGAAATCTCTATAAATAGCTAGAGTTTAAATGAGGTCACAGAGCAGCGGGTCTGGATGCTGCCTTGAGAGGCCGCCATTACTCTGCTTTATGTTGTCTTCTTGTCCTTGCAGCCGTCCTTGTAATTTTACACGCACTTGAGCACCACCAGTTGTAGTTGAACCCTGGTGATGCTTCATGTGCTTGAATCGTTAGTCGTTCCTGTGATGGTTCATGTGCTTGAATCGTTAGTCGTTCCTGTGATGGTTCATGTGCTTGAATCGTTAGTCGTTCCTGTGATGGTTCATGTCTTGCATCGCTAGTCCTTCTTGTGATGGTTCATGCACTTGAATCACTAGTCCTTCTTGTGATGGTTCTTGTACTTGAACCGTTAGTCCCTCTTGTGATGGTTCATGTACTTGAATCACTAGTCCTTCTTGTGATGGTTCATGTACTTGAACCATTAGTCCCTCTTGTGATGGTTCATGTACTTGAACCGTTAGTCCCTCTTGTGATGGTTCATGTACTTGAATCGCTAGTCGTTCTTGTGATGGTTCATGTACTTGAATCGCTAGTCGTTCTTGTGATGGTTCATGTATTTCAACAACTAGTCGTTCTGGTAATGGTTCATGTGTTTGAACTAATAGTCGTTTTTGCAATAGTTCATGTATTTGAATTACTAGTCGTTTTTGTGGTTTAATTGGACGACAGGTGACATGGAGAACTATCATAGAAAACGCTGGTGAGGCTACACAGGAACGAAGGGTTAACTGAACTGCTCAGATGGTCGTAACTATCCCAAGACAGGAATACCTGGAGTATACCTGGATGAGGTTTCAGGGGTCATCGCCCCCGCGGGCCGCTCCGTGACCAGGAAAGTGAATCATACTTTTTTAAAAAATTGTTTCCCCTTAGATATATTCGTACACTGGTGATGATACACAAGTTAAATACATACTCTATAAAATGTGTTACTATGTAAGACGATTATAATAACCTAAAACTTGTGTAATTGTACTCACGGGTAACTGTACCTCAGATTGCCTTTCATCCACCCTAAACCGGGAGGAATTCCTTGGGTTATTTAAGCCAGGAAGGTTAGACCAAAGGCAAAGTAGTATGGTTTATTTACTTTGGATTCCCTGTACAGAATACGACGTACTTACTGCTAGGTAAAGATGGGCATCAGGTACGGGAGCACTTACCCTTAAGCAGACAGTGCAAAATACTCCAAATTAAGAGCAGGCGTCCATTGAGTGAACATTTAAGTGTAAAAGGGCCAAGACTTTTCAGCAATCTTTCTTCATTCTTGTATACCATATTCACACGAGGTACCATTAATTTATTCATCAATACACGTATTATTAAGGGGCTAGTAACCCTTTCTCCTAAATGTAAAAAGAAGAAAAACTTTCTTCTTTTTCGGGTCACCCGGCCTTGGTGGGAGACGGCCAATGCTGAAAAAAATAATATGTATTATTGGAGGCCTGTTACACCGCCTTATGCCTCTGCTCTTATCTATATGACTTGTTTTTTTAAGTTGGGCCTAACTAGATTTAACTAATACCTCATCAGGATGATTATTCATTCACTGGTTAATACCTGGAAGGTGTTCTGGGGGTCAGCGCCCCCGCGGCCCGGTCCGTGACCAGGCCTCCTCCAGGTTTAGCAACTTCATTTCTATAAAGTGGAATATGTAATACAAGTGACATGTATAAACTACAATACAGAAAGCTCTTTGCTATGCGAAGCTTGTAGGTCATTACATAGTTAATTATGTACAGTGTTAGAGCAATCAGTGAAGTAAATGACTTATTTATAATTTATATCTAAATAAGTCCTAGGTAGTAGGTTGGTAGACAGCAACCACCCAGGGAGGTACTACCGTCCTGTGGTAGTAGGTTGGTAGACAGCAACCACCCAGGGAGGTACTACCGTCCTGTGGTAGTAGGTTGGTAAACAGCAACCACCCAGGGAGGTACTACCGTCCTGTGGTAGTAGGTTGGTAGACAGCAACCACCCAGGGAGGTACTACCGTCCTGCCAAGTGAGTGTAAAACGAAAGCCTGTAATTGTTTTACATGATGGTAGGATTGCTGGTGTCTTTTTTCTGTATCATATACACGCGGGATAACAGGTACGTCTTGCTACTTCTACTTACACTTAAGTCACAATAAGTGTCAGGGGCCCGAGACTGTTCAACTGCCTCCCAGCATACATATTGGGGATTACCAACAGACCCCTGGCAGTCTTCAAGCTGGCACTGGACAAGCACCTAAAGTCGGTTCCTGACCAGCCGGGCTGTGGCTCGTATGTTGGTTTGCGTGCAGCCAGCAGCAACAGCCTGGTTGATCAGGCTCTGATCCACCAGGAGGCCTGGTCACGGACCGGGCCGCGGGGGCGTTGACCCCCGGAACTCTCTCCAGGTAAACTCCAGGTAATACGTAAGGGAAATTATCAACAGACAGCTAGCTGTTTTCAAAAGGGAAATTGTTTATTTCCTTTAGTCATTTCGTGATCAGTCTGCTGTTTGCAGCTAGCAACATTAGCCTGGTTGATCAGGGTATCAACAAGGAAATCTAGTCTGGTATCTGGCTGGGGCGATGACCCTCAAAATCGTCTTCAGGTCTGTTACTTTCCGTTCCGGTTGTGAGGTGAATGCTAATATTCTGCCATCCTTCAATTGAGGTACCTTGAGGCTAGTGAATGGTTCTTGATCCAGGGAATTGAACCGAATCTCCATTTTCTCCGATCAGACCAGATTGCCTTTCATTCCCCATTCTAGCGAGAGATACGGGAGGAAGTGGAAGATAAACCTACAATAAGGGAACACAGAATCAACATCTTACCAGAAGATATCAGAAACACTGCTGGGACAAGTGTAGACGTCTGCAAGAGAAAACTGGACAAGTATGTTCACCAGGTGCCGGATCAACCAGGCTGTGATGGATATATGGGGCAGCGGGCCTCCAGTAGCAGCAGCCTGATTGACTAGGCTAGCACCAGACGAGCCTGGCCCATGGCCGGGCTGCGGAAGTAGAAAGACTCTCGAAACTCATCAAAGCCTCAAAGGTATCCCCTACATATTTAGCGCTTCTCCATAATCATTGTCCTAGAAAGCACTTTTTACCCACGAGTCAAACATTAGTCAGCATTAGAGTTACCATAAAGAAACTTCAAGTTTGTACAGTCACTCAGCTCCGCGCTCTGAGTCTTAAAGTTATCGTCAAATTACCGCCCAATAAGCCTGACCTCAATTGTAGGCAAATTACTAGAGTCAATTATAGCTGAGATTATAAGAAGCCATCTCGATAAGCATAGCTTGATTAATGATACTCAGCATGGATTCACAAGAGGCCGGTCTTGTCTAACTAATTTATTAACTTTCTTCAGTAAAGCTTTTGAGGCTGTTGACCACGATAAAGAATTTGATATTATTTACTTAGATTTTAGTAAGGCATTTGATAGAGTTCCGCACCAAAGACTGTTGAAGAAAGTAGCAGCTCATGGCATTGGGGGAAGGGTGCTCTCGTGGATCGAATCATGGCTCACAGACAGGAAGCAAAGAGTGTCCATAAATGGGGTTAAATCCGAGTGGGGATCAGTAACAAGTGGCGTTCCACAGGGATCAGTCTTGGGCCCGTTGTTGTTTATAATATATATCAATGATCTTGATGAAGGAATTACTAGTGATATGAGCAAATTCGCCGATGACACGAAGATAGGTAGGATAATTGATTCAAACGTAGATGTTAGGGAACTTCAGGAGGATTTAGACAAACTCTACTCTTGGTCAGAAAAGTGGCAGATGCAGTTCAATGTAGATAAATGCAAGGTTCTGAAGCTCGGGAGTGTCCATAACCCTAGCACTTATAAGTTAAATAATGTAGAACTTAACCATACAGATTGCGAAAAGGACTTGGGGGTTATGGTAAGCAGCAACCTTAAACCAAGACAGCAATGCCTAAGCGTACGTAATAAGGCAAATAGATTACTGGGATTTATATCAAGAAGTGTAAGCAACAGAAGTCCAGAGGTCATACTGCAGCTTTATACATCATTAGTAAGGCCTCACCTAGATTATGCAGCTCAATTCTGGTCTCCATATTACAGAATGGACATAAATTCGTTAGAAAACATTCAGCGTAGGATGACTAAATTAATACATAGCATTAGAAATCTTCCTTATGAAGAAAGATTGAAGACTCTTAAGTTACATTCACTTGTTAGACGAAGAATGAGGGGAGACCTGATCGAAGTGTATAAGTGGAAGATAGGTATTAATAAAGGGGATATTAACAAGGTCTTGAGGATATCTCTCCAAGAGAGAACCCGCAGTAATGGATTTAAATTAGATAAGTTTAGATTTAGAAAGGACATAGGAAAGTATTGGTTTGGAAATAGGGTAGTAGATGAGTGGAACAGTCTACCTAGTTGGGTTATTGAGGCTAGGATTTTGGGTAGTTTCAAATTTAGGTTGGATAAATACATGAGTGGGATGGGTTGGATTTGAGTGGGACTTGCACATCAGAGCTTATTTCTTGGGTAGCATTGAAAATTGGGTAGGTCAAATGTTTGTTAGTGGGATGAATTGTAAAGGACCTGCCTAGTATGGGCCAACAGGCCTGCTGCAGTGTTCCTCCTTTCTTATGTTCTTATGTTCTTATATAGTATTTACAGAGAAATATTGATAAGTAAGACACATGTGCAACAGTTAGGTATCTTTATTCCGAAAAGTTTCGCCGGGCTCAGAGAGTAGATAAACTCTCGAAACTCTTCAAAGGTATATCTTCAAAGGTATATCTTCAAAGGTACACAGTAGGTTTCTTTAGTCCATTACAGAAGAGTAGCAGAAGAGATGTGAAGTCGTTGTAATCAGTCCATCACCCTTGAAGACGTAGTTTAGATGTGGTCAGTCCTCAGCCTGGAAAAAGAGTTTACTCCATAGTCTGGAACATTGTTCTGGACTCGACTGAAGAAGCGTACTGTGTAGGAGAAACGTTTCAGAATAAAGATTCCTAACTGTTGCATGTGTGTCTTACTTACCAGCCTGTCTGTATTATATACATTTTAATATTGACAGAGGAATGTAAACTGTTGTTGGTATGAGGGACACATGTTCTGAAGAAAGAACTGATATTGAGATAATATATGATACGCCCTTGACATATATGATACGCCCTTGACTACGGAGATAGCACTACTTTATAAAGAAAGTAGTAAGGTCATAGGTTCAACTGCAGGCTCGTCACTTCATGAACAAAAGAGACATTAAATCCTGGGGAAGACTACACATCCGCTCCCACACAACATTAAAGGCTTTATGGGGGTGCAAAGATGTCAACTTGCTTTACAGCAACTTCTCAACCACTGTAACACACTGACGTAGGCGGTGGGGCCGGACCCCTGGGATCGTCTTCAGGTAACCTTTAGGTAGCGCAGGTAATGAGATGTAATCCCTTCAAGGGGGCGTCTTGATGCCAGTAAAAAGCTCTTGAGTCTCGTAGTTGAAGCTACTCTTCCTTTCCCTTTCCCCGGGTGAATGGTCCCGTACGAGATTAGTGCTTCCCTATGGGGGAATATATTAAATGGGCAGATCTTTGAAACAACTGACTATAAATCAAGCAAATTCGAGTCTGATAAATTCATTTCCTCAAACAAGTACAGAAAAAAACACAAAGCGTATCTTGTCAATTTTTGCTGAACACAAAGTGCAGTTTATTGTCAACTGCTTCTTTTCAATTTTTGTTGAATACAAAGCGCCAAGTATCCAGTGAGCCGCAAAAACCAATATGATGTTCAGTGAGGACAAATTTCAGTTATTCCTCCATGGAAAACTTGAAGAAATAAAAGCTAGAACGGAATAAAAAAATGTAACTCAGTCACTTAGTGGAGCGAAAAGCTAATGTGAAAGACTTAGGAGTGACAATTTCAGACAATTTCATCTTCAAGGATCACAATAGTGTCATTATTACAACTGCGAGAACCTTCACAACAAGGTATGTCAAGCCAGTACGGTACCTCTTTTAAGTCACTTGATCTCTCTAGGTGGGAATACTGTTGTACATGAGCAACCTCATTATTAAGAGAGGCGAAATTGCGGATGTAGAGAATGTACAGAGAGCCTTCACTGCACTTACAAATTCACTCAAGTACCTTAATTATTGGGAACGTTTGAAGACCCTTGACTTGTACTCCCTGAAACGCAGGCGAGAAATCTGTATCATAATTTATACTTGGAAAATCATATTGGAAATGGTCCCAAATCTGCACACAGTAACCAATCTCTACGAAAGCAAAAGACTTGGCAGACGGTGTAACATACCCAAAGTGAAAAGCAGGGGTGTCATGAGTACGCTGAGTGACATCACTGTAAGGGGCCCAAGACTATTCAGCAGCCTCCTATCGTGCATAAGGGGATTACCAATAGACTCCTAGCTGTATTCAAGAGGGAACTGGACAGATTCCTAAAGTCAGTACTTGACCAGTCGCGCTGTTGTTCGTATTGTCTTGGTTTACCTAGCAGCACCTAAGTACCTGATACCTGCTTCCCTTATTCACCTAGTAGCACATAAGTACCTGATACCTGCTTCCCTTGTTCACCTAGCAGCACATAAGTGCCTGATACCTGCTTCCCTTGTTTACGTAACAGCATATAAGTTGATAAATTAGACACATGTGCAACACTTGGGTATCTTTACTGAGGAAACGTTTCGCCACACAGTGGCTTCATCAGTCCATACAAAGGAGAGCGTTGAACAACAGAAGTTTGAGTCCCTCAAACTACTCCTGTTCTTCAAGGCTCTCCTGTGTATGGACTGATGAAACCACTGTGTGGCGAAACGTTTCCTCATTAAAGATACCCAAGTGTTGCACATGTGTCTAATTCATCAACTTGTCGGTTTTCTCTGAACCATTCATATATAGCACATAAGTACCTGATACATGTTGACCTTGTTCACCTAGCAACATATATGTAACTGATACGTTTTGACCTAGTAGTATATAGGTACCTGAGACCTGTTGCCCTGTTCACGTAACAGTACATACGTACCACTGAGTTAGTGAAGTGTTGTAGGCGGCATCCTAGGAAAGAAACATGACCCTGATTGAAGGCACATTGGGTTAATAACTTCTGGGGTTAACCTCTGGGGGTTAATAATTTCTGGGGTTAATAACCTCTAGGGGTAATAATCTCTGGGGTTAATAACCTCTGGGGTTAATAACCTCTAGGGTTAATAATACCTGGGGTTAATAATCTTTGGGGTTAACCTCTGGGATTAATAACCTCTGGGGTTAATAATATCTGGGGTTAATAACCTCTGGGATTAATAATCTCTGGGGTTAATCTCTGTGGTTAATAACCTCTTGGGTTAATAATCTCTGAGGTTAATAATCTTTGAGGTTAATCTCTGGGGTTAATAACCTCTGGGATTAATAATCTCTGAGGTTAATAACCTCTGGGGTTAATAACCTTTGGGGTTAATGACCTCTGGGGTAAACCTCTGGGGGTTAATAATCTCTGAGGTTAATAACCTCTGGGGTTAATGACCTCGGGTTAATAACCTCTGGGGGTTAATAATCTCTGAGGTTAATAATCTCTGGGGTTAATAACCTCTGGGTTTAATAACCTCTGGGTGTTAATGATCTCTGGGGTTAACTCTGGGGGTTAATAACCTCTGGGATTAATAAACTCTGGGGATAATAACCTCTAGGGTTAATAACATTTGGGGGTTAATGAAATCTGGGGTTAGTCTCTGAGGTTAATAACCTCTGGGGTTAATAACCTCTGGATGTTAATAATCTCTGGGGTTAACACTGGGGGTTAATAGCCTCTGGGATTAATAACCTCTGGGGTTAATAAACTATGGGGTTAATAACCTCTGGGGGTTAATAATCTGAGGTTAACAAACTCTGGGGGTTAATCTCTGGGGTTAATAACCTCTGGGGGTTAACCTCTGGGGTTAATAACCTCTGGGGTTAATAACCTCTGGGGGTTAATCTCTGGGATTAATAACTTCTGGGGTTAATAATCTTTGGGGTTAACCTCTGGGGTTAAAAACCTCGGGGGTTAATAATCTTTGGGGTTGATAACCTCTGGGTGTTAATCTCTGGGGTTAATAACCTCTGGGATTAATAACCTCTGGGATTAATAACCTCTGGAGGTTACTAAACTTTGGGGATAACCTCTGGGGTTAATATCCTCTGAGGTTAATAACCTCTGGGGGTTAATAACCTCTGGGGGTTAATAACCTATGGGGTTAATAACCTCTGGGGTTAACCTCTGGTTGTTAATATCTGGGGTTAACCTCTGGGGGTTAATAACCTTTTGGGGTTAATCTTTGGGGTTAACCTCTGGGGTTAATAACCTCTGAGGTTAATCTCCGGGGTTAATAATCTCTGGGGTTAATAATCTCTGGGGTTAATAACCTCTGGGGTTAATAATCTCTAGGGGTTAATCTTTGGGGTTAACTTCTGGAGGTTAACCTCTGGGGTTAATAACCTGTGAAGTTAATAATCTCTGGGGTTAATATCTGGGGTTAATATCTTGGGGTTAATAACCTCTGGTGGTTAATAACCTTTGGGGGTTAATCTTCGGGGTTAACCTCTGGGGTTAATCTTTGGGGTTAACCTCTGGGGTAATAACTTCTGGAGGTTAATCTCTGGGGTTAATAACCTCTGGGGTTAATAATCTCTGGGGTTAATCTTCGGTGTTAATAACCTCTGGGGTTAATCTCTGGGTTTGTCTGCAATCGTAATGACATGATTGCAAACAAACTATACCATGGGTCGGGACTGAACTCGTGGCGAGTGAGTCGTAAAACTTAGGCCATCGCGATCCCCAAGCCACGAGTTTATACCTAACCCGTGGTATGTTTTTTTTAACCTCTGGGGTTAATAGCCTCTGGGGACAATAACCTCCGGGGTTAATAGCATCTTGGGGTTAACCTCTGTGGGTTAATAACTTCTGGGGGGTTAATAACCTCTAGGGTTAGTAGTTTCTGGGGTTAATAACTTCTGGGGTTAACCCCAAGACTGTCTCCTTCAACAGTATGTGCTTGAATCAATGGCTGTAGTACTGTTAGAGCGGAAGCACGAACACACTGCATAAACACACTGATAATGGCGGGTGAAAGACGGTAGCTGTGGTGGTGGGTGGCGGAACTGACATTACAACCACCTGCCAGATGGTACTGTAGGCCCTGCTTCCTGCCACCTGCTGCCGCTGCTGTGGCTGCTCCTGCCTCATGCCGTCGCCCCAGTTATTACGACGGCTGCTACTGCTGTTGTAGCTCTTACCGCTGTTGTTGCGCTCCCGACGTTAGTGACAGAAGAGATGGGTGCAGTCAGGATGACGGGGTAGATAAGTCTATGTTATGGAAGTCAAGTATGTTTTCATATCAGTTCCTTGACTGCACTACACGCTTTTCACCAGCTGTGACTCACTCTCTCCTCACTCCTCTACCTAGCCACAACCTTCTCACTATACCACATATATCCACATTCCCTTTCCTTTCATTCAGGATTCTTTGCATTTCCATCAACTACCCACCAACAAGTGTGTGTGTGTGTGTGTGTGTGTGTGTGTGTGTGTGTGTGTGTGTGTGTGTGTGTACTTTTGTCATAATTCTGGAAAAATCAATTTGGACATAACGAAAAAATATATATCATGGGTTATAAGAAATATTACATAGATTTAAACTAATCTATGATATATATGTATAGCAGAATTTAGCTACAAAAAATAGATTAGGTTAGGTGTCTAGCTATTATTATTATTAGGTTTGGTTCAACATTTTTTTTTTACATGAATGTCGATGAAAAAATATATCTATCTAAAAAAATGGAGAAAAGTCCAGTTTTTAAGAGTTTGACCTATTCGGCAAGTTATTTTTATTAGGCACAACAGTATGTGTATATAATACATACATACATACATACATACATACATACATACATTTACTCCTATGACTCCCGACTCTTTCAGAGTTTATTTGTTAGAATTTTTAAAATTAATTAGTTATTATCTCAACTGATTGATTACTTGAGGATGGCAATGAGTTCCCCTGTTGGTTAAAGGCATTTTAAACAATTTTATTTATCCATATTGGGCTCCTTATCTTTCATGGTGTGGGCCCCTAACGGCCCCTGTGAATGCTAAAGAACAAAGTCAGGGAACTAGTATTATTATTACGTCATATCCCATAGCCTCTTCTGCTGGGATGAGAAAGATGTAAGTTAACTGTCACCACCAGGAGGTATTTACTTTATCTTCATTTGTTACACCTTGTAGAGTTTGAGATACATTGTTCTCAGATCTTTTAACTATTAGTCAGCCGCTTGTTAAAATGATTGTTGATATGAGCGCCAGTTATCTTGATAATATTAAGATGTTCTTCATATAAGTTAAAGTTTGGAAACAATACAATACGTGTTTTTTTATATATATTTATGAAATTTGAACACCAGTTGGTAGTTACCAAAATCTATATTGCAGTCACAGTCACGTACATGATAGAACACAGCACTGCTTGTATTCTTCGTTCTAACATTCATTTTGTGCTCAAACACACACTGGTTCAAACATACATCTTCATGAGACTAACCCCCACAAACATAACTCAGTGAAAACACACACACACACACACACACACACACACACACACACACACACACACACACACACACACACACACACACACACACAGAGGCGGGGCCAGGAGCTAGGACTCGACCCCTGCAACCACAAATAGGTGAGTACACACACACACACACACACACACAACCTTCACGCAGTAAGCCACAAAGCCCCACACCTGTGCCCTTTCTACCCACCACCTTAAACCTGCTCACCCATCCTTTTACTCTTTCCTACCACAGATTCCTCTGACCTGCCTATCCACCCACCTGCCCACTCTCCTACCTACCCACCCACCCACTTGTCTATCCACTCACATAAACTACCATATCTTCAGCTCTTGTTCCCTCCTACTCCAGAAGAGGATATCGGCTCTTTCTTTTCCTTAAGAGTACACCTACTCTCTTGCCTCTCCTTAAGATCACACCTGCTCTCCTGTCCTGCCCCTCCTGAGTCCTACCACAACGAGGCTACTCCTCTGTTAAGAATCATAATATAGAGGCAGGTGGTGTGTAGTATGATAGGCTGGGAAGGGTAACCCAAGTCCCAACTCTGTTTTTTACTTCACTGAGTCACCATTGAATATCTTGTCCCCCCTAGGCCTTAAGCTCGAATCTATCTCTTCAGCTGAAATTAATGGAGCGGGAGAGGAAAAGACGGAGAAAAGGGAAGGGAAGGCAGGAATGTCAGGATGTAGAAAAAAGAGAGGTAAGAAGATGGGGATGAAGATAGAGGGTTGTGGCGTGAATTGATGCAGTGTAAGAGTATGTTGCAGGGATGAAGAACATAAATGGCTGTATGGTGGTTGGGTAGTTTGAGTGAATTGATGTTGACAGTTTATTAAAAAAAATAGAAAAAACTGAGATGGGTCATTGTCATACGATGACCCGTTTAGAGGCGAGGGCCAATGGCTTGTCAAGACGGTGTGCCAAACAACACATCTATAACTGCCTAATCAGTTAGATTGTGATGGTAGTGTACCTGCAGGCTACTAGCAGCAACAACTTGGATGACCAGCTGGTCAACTGAGGCGCATGGCTCAGGCTGGGCTGCGAAGATAGACGAACCCTCGAAAGCAGTCACAGGTATATCTTATGCTGTACGGTAAGGTAATCGTTGGTCAGAATAAGTCACGGCAGGAGTGATGGCTGGTTTACCAGTACTGCACTCAGCGGGCCGAGTGTGTACTGGGTTGATAGTTATTTTACTGGGCTTAAAGCCCAGCAAATACACGAGGGTCGTCATGGCTGTATATAACCTGGTTATCAGTACTCAAGTAAAATTTAATCCCTGAAATACGGATTACATTTATGAGCTCAGTTTATATACAGCAGACATATAACTCTCTATCTGTATCATTTTCTGTCTCTCAGCTCGAACCGAGCAGAGACGCTTCCTTTGAACGTATTTAATTGGAATTTATCTTTTTCTGCAACATTGCAGGTTTCTGCTAATGTGGTGATTGCAGTACAAAAGGCCTAGAGCTGTAATTCAACTTTCCGTGGTTATTTTGCGTCGCTTGTTCGCGATTATTGGTTGGCAATTGTCTAGGGGAAAACTCCATAACAATAAGGTTTTAGTGCTGCGAATAAAGCCTTTTTAACCAAAGACTTCGTTAACCTTTTTTTTTTTTGTATAATTACCAAAACTCAAGAAAATCCGTGTCTTTAATAACAATACTTAAATAGGATCTTCATATCTCTATGAACTATATCTTAATTAAAATAGAGCAATAAAATTACTTATAGTATCCTATATGTGTAAAGGAAAAAGAAGATTATATATACAAAGTTAGTGTTATGATACAAGAGTTTACTGGGAAGACATAATTCCCAGTAGTAGAGTTAGGCAATCAATCTGTGACATCAAGTAACTGACTTCGTTAACATAATCCTTGCCAATGTCTTCACAGAGACATTAAATTTAAATTATCTAGACAGGAGGATTTATCGATAATCCCGTGCAAGGGATATGTATATGATCAGTGAACTCTTAGAAATCAGAGATCAGACTAGAAGTGAGAGTGCTAATGAGACTGAGTGTTGAGAACCTACTGGCTACCAGTGAGTGGTAAGTTGACGTCAGGTTGGATCACGTGACTTGGCGGGAGGCAGGCCAGTAGTACCTGAACTAGTAACTGGCGCTCCATCTTGTAGTTTCCCACTTAATGAAAATAAATATAGAGCAAATATCCTAGTATAAAATATGTCGGGTATGGCCATACTCGTAACAGTGTGTGTGTGTGTGTGTGTGTGTGTGTGTGTATATATATATATATATATATATATATATATATATATATAAATATATATATATATACATATATATATATATACATATATATATATACATATATATATACATATATATATATACATATATATATATACATATATATATATACATATATATATATATATATATATACATATATATATATATACATATATATATACATATATACATATATATATACATATATATATATACATATATATATACATATATACATATATATATACATATATATATATATATATATATATATATATATATATATATATATATATGAACATAAGAACGAAGGAACACTGCAGCAGGCCTACTGGCCCATGCGAGGCAAGTCCAAGTCTCCTACCGGCTTAAGCCAATGCACCCAGGTCAGGTCACATTGACTTAAGGGAGGAACACGGCAACCGACCTGGTAGCACAAGCTATCAGGTCCAACTCACACCCACCCACATCCACTCATGTATTTATCCAGCCTATTTTTAAAGCTACACAACGTTCTGGCCTCTATAACTGTACTTGGGAGTTTGTTCCACTCATCCACAACTCTATTACCAAACCAGTACTTTCCTATATCCTTCCTGAATCTGAATTTTTCCAACTTAAAACCATTGCTGCGAGTCCTGTCTAGGCTAGATATTTTCAGCACACTATTTACATTCCCTTTATTTATTCCTGTCTTCCATTTATACACCTCAATCATATCCTCCCTAATTCTACGTCTTTCTAGAGAGTGCAGATTCAGGGCCCTCAGTCTATCCTCATAGGGAAGGTTTCTGATACATGGGATCAACTTTGTCATCCTCCTTTGTACATTTTCCAGAGCATTTATATCCACTCTGTAATACGGTGACCAAAACTGTGCAGCATAATCTAAATGAGGCCTAACCAAGGATGTATAGAGTTGAAGAACAACCTGAGGACTCATATTATTTATGCTTCTTGATATGAAGCCATGTCGTGCCGAATAGGCAGAACTTGCGATCTTGGCTTAA
Organism: Cherax quadricarinatus; assembly: GCF_038502225.1. Classification (NCBI taxonomy): domain Eukaryota; kingdom Metazoa; phylum Arthropoda; class Malacostraca; order Decapoda; family Parastacidae; genus Cherax; species Cherax quadricarinatus. The sequence continues at coordinate 36,183,697 of NC_091295.1, read as the reverse complement.
TAGCAACGTTCATCTTGCCATATAGGACAAGTGAAAATTTGTGTATGCAATAATTTCGCCAAAATCATTCTGAACCTAACGAAAAAAATATATTTCACTGTGTTTAGTATTAAATTACTGTAAACAAATCTAAAATATATATATATTTTTTTATATATTTTATTTAAAACACAATACATAGCTTAAAATAAAACCACTTAAACAAGGGTTGATATACATTTAATATAAAAACATTATGAATCTCAATCCCTCAGGACGTACAATAGCAAAATAACAAACACAATATTAACAGACACAAAGAGGTTTCACAAATACACTAGAAAATATCGCTTATGACAGAACATAACATTAAGAAGGATGGGTAATCTTAACCCTATTTACGCTGTATAGCCCTTGTGGCTTAGCGCTTCTTTTTTATTATAATAATAATTAACCCTATTTACACAAGAACAACAAGGACATAACATGCAGGTGACCCCTGTAACAGGGTCAATAATATAATATAAAAAACACAATTAAAGCCATAATCCCATCAGGTATACACTATTACATAATATTACTGTGGCATATTATCAAGGCACAATACAATAAGAAGAATATTACAATAAATATATCGGTTACTCACAACCTGCACAAATAATAAATGAAAAAACCTACAATCTCATCATAAAACAAAGTACATACTCTTACCCAACTAACCCCTCCAGCACATTAAGTTCCCTACAGTCACACATACTCGCCTCACCACAAGTCTTACGAGTCAGTCACAAAACTAGAAAAGCCATAAGCATTCCGCACTCATCTACAGGCTGTACACATTATATAATATAGCAAGAAAATGCTCAGGTACAATCAAACAAAACCCCGTTTGCCAGGGCAATGCCTAAAGGTTAATCAAGTACTTCAACAAACAAAGAAAGCAGTATACTCTGACATAAGACAGCTATAACACATTATATAACTGCACCACCACATCCACTCATACAACCACATTCACCACAACCACATATTACACTGATACACACAGCAATGCTCTCACACTCATACTATGATACCCCGCTGAAAAAGCCTGGTCCCAGCGACTTCTATATATTCCCCGATTACAACGTTCTATAAATGGTCACCGCCAACACCCTTTTGCGCACTTCCCAATCCCCATTCCCTCTCATCGCCAAGGATACAAAAACAAAATCCGCAATTATATAAGTGATTGCACGTTGCACAGGCGCCTCTATGCCTCCCATGTCCAAACTTAATGCCCTCAATACTAATATCCCTCCCCCTCCCACTGTCCGCAGAACCTTACCCATCCATTCCCTAATACCCCCTAAATTATCACAAAAATTCACTACATGAAACACCGTCTTCTCATCCCCGCACACCCAACACGCGCCCTCCACCATCAACCCTCTTTCCCTAAGTGCAGCACCCGATGGCAGTATACCATGGAGAAAATGGAACAATACCTCTCGCACATTTGGTCGCATGCACATCAACCGTAACCTCTCCCATATATCCTCCCACACATACATAGGGTAGATAACCTCAGCCTTCGCCACTACCTTCACCCCTATGGCACGCTCTAAAACACCCACCCGAACTTTATTAGGGTCCCAGACATGCAGCAACGCCCGCAACACGTCTTCACACACCCTCTCCAACCCTCCCCACCACATTCGCACTTTTTCATGCAAGTCATTCACGCCCCTCCCCGCTTGTCCCCGCACACGACATAACCCCCACTTTAAACAAATACACTTGACTCTTAACCGTAAATCAATCAACCCCAGTCCTCCTCTGTTGACTGGTAGGGTAACCACACTCCTACTCAACCATTCACGCCCGGAACCCCAAAGAAAATGGAAAACCCTCCTTAACAGCCTCATAACATCCTGACCTGCTAACGGATATACTGCTGCCACGTGCCAGACTTTACTATATAACACATTCACAACAATCACACGCTGATGTACTGTCAAATGAGTTGGTCTCAACCCATCCAATCGCCCTGCCACTCGATCCACAACAAGTCCAGAATTAACCATCCTCGCCTCTCTTGCACTACCCATATACACTATCCCACACACTTTTATCCTGTCCACCATACTCCAACATACATTCCATCCCCAACTCTCTCTCCCCACCCAATCTCCTAAGACCAGTAATTTTGATTTCCCCACATTAACTCTTAAACCGGTAACCCCCGCAAAATTATCAATAACATCCTCTACTGCATGTAAACTCCTCAGCGTTCACACGAGTATTGTTGTCCACATACCCAATTATTCCCTGCTCTCCACTTCCTACTCCCCAATCCACCTCCATACATGCTCCCACCGCTCTATAGAATGGGTCTGTTAAACAGGCAAACAACAATTGAGACAGGGGACAACCCTGCCTAATACCCCAACCCATGGATACCCACTCTCCCAACTTCCCATTTACCTGTACACACACTCCCACACCTTTATACAATGTCTTTGCCCAACGCACCACCTCCTCCCCAAAACCCTGCCTCCTTAATATGTACCACAACGCCTCACGTTCTACATTATCATACGCCGCCTGCCAATCTAACGCTAAGACATCCCCCCCCGGCTCCCCTCCCGACCCTTCTACAAAATTCTTTATAATACTATGCCCGTCATACATCGTCCTCCCAGACACTCCATATTGTCCTCTCGCAACCACTCTATCCACCACACACCTCAGCCTATTTCCTGAATTTTTTGCAAAAATCTTATAATCAGCACACAACAGTGATATCACCCTAAAGTCCTGCACTGTGTCTTGTCGCTCACCTTTTGGCACTAAAACCACAACCGCAGTCCCCTGCAACCCGCCCATCCTCCCCTCCCTTTTCATCGTATTCATCAGTTCCACTAAGAAGGACTTCAACACACTCCAATGGCTCACATAAAACTCTAAAACTCGCAGGGCAAGCCATCCAAACCTGGTGCCTTACCTCGTGCCATCCCCTCTAAAGCCCTCCACACCTCCCCTTCTTCAATATCCCCCCCCCAACGCCATGCGATCACTGCCACTTAGCACACAAGATACATTCTCCCCCAATCCCCCGAAAGCCCTCACATCCACCCCTGCACTCAGTAAATCTCTTCCGAACCACCTATCCACGTAATCACTCATTGCCTCTGTTGTTCTTAACTCCTGTCCCGCTCTGTATCCACCTAAGTCCTCATGTACCACCAGCCTATCAATCTCCATAGCCATATGGTGCTGCCTCTGTCCCCGTAACACACAGGCCGATGGGCGATCACCCCAAACCGCCTCTTCAAATCCACCCTGCACTTTCACCGCATCAAATCTGCCATTCTGCAAATCTCGAATCCTCCCTTTTAACAACTTGATTCCCTCCATGGGATACTGCCCTGCCTACATGCCCCTCTCATAACAACCCTGCAACCTACCCTGGAAATACTGTTGCAGCCCGTACGTCATCCAACCCTGGTACTTTCCCCATCACACATAAAACTGCCGGATCCTCTCCTTAGCTACCCCATCCCATCACCCCAGTAAGTCACCCACATCCCTACCCTCTCCCCACAAATTCTCCCACATTGTCCCAAAATCTAACCCTGCCTCCTCCACCCCAAGAAGTCTCACATTTAACTTCCAATACCCTGGATACCTCTTAGGCAAGCTGGCCCAAGTCAAGTCCACATAAACAGCTCTATGATACATGTATACAGCATCTACCATATGCACGCTCATCACCCGCACACTCCTCGTTACATACAACCTATCTAGCCTGGCCACGTATCCCCGTCTATGAAATGTATGCTCAACCATCAGGTCCCTACCTCCAATAACATCCCTTAACCCCACGCCCAGCAAAAGATCCCTTAGGCTAACCAAAAAACACCCTGCCCCCCGTGACTCCACATCCTTTCTACGTACTACACAATTCCAATCACCGCCTGCGATTGCTACCAAGGGAAGAGATCACAAATAATAAATTAAAACATCATGCACAAACTCATTCTTCACCTGTACATCACGCTCCGCCGTGCATACACACAAACCACTGCCAGTCGCTCACCCCTCCACCACCCATCTACCCGGAGTACCCTACCCTCCTCCCCTCCCTCACATCTAATTACAACAAACGTGCTCATCTCCCAAATCAGGATCCCAACCCCACCCTTCAAACGTTCTGAATACGCCACAAACACACGATAGCCAGCCACATTCAAATCCCGACCAACCTTAAAATTATGCTCCTGCACAAACACTATATCTATGGCATAACGCCTCAAAAAACCCTGGAGCCACAAACGCTTCACATCCACACACATCCCATTTACTGTCATACACCTGAAACCTCCGTGAAGGGTTTTACATGCTGCCCTGGAACTCCTTTCATAGGCCCATTACCAGCCTTCCTACTTTTCCCACCATGCTCTCCATTGTGAGCGCAATTCCCCCACCCCCCCGGTCGAACACTTGAGTGAACACACCTGTGGTGCCTCCACTCACCATGTCAGCCCACGATTTCTTCCCCGGCCTCTGTGCCGGGGTCAAGACATCATCAGAATCAGATTGTGTTGCCGCCCTCTTTCACCGAACACTCTGCATCCGTGTCCTGCTCAGGAGATGCCTCACAATGTACCTCTGCCGCCACCTCGACCACGGTCACCACTCCCATTGAAGCGGCACCCACAGTCTGCTGGCTGCCTCTCCTCTTGTCATCACGCAGTCAGCTGGCTGCCTCTCCTCTGTCATCACGCTCCTCTGGTCCTTCCACCGACTGTACATCATCCCCAGCTCTCGTCGTCTCCAAAAACCTGTCCGTCAGCTGCTCTAAAGCCATATCCTCCACTCGTTCCTCGCCACTCAGCTTGGTCTCCCCTTCCACCAAAGCGGAGACCATAGAGCCTACAAGCATTGACGGGCTCGACCCCACCGTCGGGAACTTTCCACCTCCTCGCTCCAGGAAGAACTGTGGCCATTTACAGGTGTCCCGCTGACAGACCCCGCTCCATCCCTCTGTCTGCATCCTGTCATCGCTGCTGTCTCCCACACTGGGCTGCCATATGGTCATAAGCGCCACATAGCCTGCAAGTCTTGCGCTGCCCTGCATAATACACCATCACTTGTGTCCGGAAGTCTTCTAGAATGACAAACGATGGGATTGAATGCCTCAGCGTCATCTTCAGGTTGAACATACCCTTCGGCAAGCCGGCGTATGCCCTATCCGCCCAAGTACCTGCTGTTGCTAGATGCACAGTGCCGTAACGTTCAAAAACGTTCCTTAGGTCTGCCTCGTCAGCCTCGAAAGGCACATTACGTACCTTCACCCAGGTGTAGCATCTCGACACATCAATGAGACGAACTCCTATTGCCGAGTTAATGTTCACACAGCCATCTTGATACTTCTCCACTAGGCGTTCATACACTGCTGTCGATCGTAGCTTGACGAATATCCGGTAAGCCCCATTGAGCGATACACCTACAGATCTTGATCAGCAATGCCGTATGTGTTGCAGATAATCATAGGTAGAATCACTTGTGCAGACTGAGGTGTATAACTACACCCCACACTAAATCAAAGCACACAGTGTTGACATGCCTTCTTGTATTCTGCGCCATCTTGAGAAAATCAAACTGCGCAGGAAGGCCTCTCAACCAGGAGCATGTGCGCAGCACAACCACTCAGCCTAGAGCGGAATGGTCAATTCTAAAATATATTTAGTTGGGTTAGGCTAAAATAAATTGCTCTTGTTATAATAAGTTTAGGTAAGTTTTCTAAGATTATTTTGGTGCAAAATTAAAAAAAATTACATTAACATTAATAAAAAAAATATATCTTTAAATGTATAAAAGAAAATTTCAGAAAGGACTTAATTTTAAATGAGTTCTTGCTAATTGACCAGTTTTACATATTCGGCACGACATATATATATATATATATATATATATATATATATATATATATATATATATATATATATATATATATATATATATATATATATATATTATATATATGTCGTCCCGAATATGTAAAACTTGCGATTTTTGGCTTAAATAGCAACGCACTTCTTGCCGAATAGAGCAAGCGAAAATTTGTGTATGCAATAGTTTCGCAAAAATCACTCTGAATCTAACGAGGAAAATATATTTCATTGTTTGTTTATTATTGCATTATTGTAAATTTATATAAAATATATTTAGTTAGATTAGGCTAAATTAAATTGCGCTTGTTATAATAAGGTTAGGTACATTCCCTAAGGTTCTTTTGGTAAAAAATCATTAATTTTTATATTAACAAATGAAAAAATATATTTTTAAATGTATAAGAGAAAATTTTAGAAATGACTTATTTATTTTAAATGAGTTCCTGCTAAATGACAAGTTTTACCTATTCAGCACGATATATATACATGTATATATATATATATATATATATATATATATATATATATATATATATATATATATATATATATATATATATAATATATATATATATATATATATATATATATATATATATATATATATATATATATATATATATATATATATATATATATATATATATATATAATATATATATATATATAATATATATATATATATATAATATATATATATATATATATATATATATATATATATATATATATATATATATATATATATATATATATATATATATATATATATATATATATATATATATATATGTCGTGCCGACTATGTAAAACTGGTCAATTAGCAAGAACTCATTTAAAATTAAGTCCTTTCTGAAATTTTCTCTTATACGTTTTAAGATATATATTTTTAATTAATGTTCATGTAAAAAAAATTTAATTTTGCACCAAAAGAATCTTAGAAAACTTACCTAACCTTATTATAACAAGAGCAATTTATTTTAGCCTAACCCAACTAAATATATTTTAAATACGTTTACAATAATTTAGTACTAAACAAACACAATCAAATATTTTTTTTTTCGTTAGGTTCAGAATGATTTTGGCGAAATTATTGCATACACAAATTTTCACTTGTCCTATATGGCAAGATGAGCGTTGCTATTTAAGCCAAGATCGCAAGTTCTGCCTATTCGGCACGACATACATACATATATATATATATATATATATATATATATATATATATATATATATATATATATATATATATATGTATGTATGTATGTATGTATGTATGTGTGTGTGTGTGTGTGTGTGTGTGTGTGTGTGTGTGTGTGTGTGTGTGTGTGTGTGTGTGTTTGTGTGTGTGTGCAAAACAACCACTGTGAAAGAGTAGTGAAATTCCAAGCGCTTTCGTGACTACTCACATTGTCAAGGAACTATGAAAGTAATACATCAAAGGAAGGCAATTATAGGGCTTAGACCACATCTTACAGTCAACTCCCACAACAATGAAACACCTGACGTGCGACAATACCGGAATTTCACTACTCTTTCACAGTGGTTGTTTTGCATATTTTAAAATCACCAGTTTACTGTGTATATATATATGTATATGTGTATGTGTATGTATATGTATATATATATATATATATATATATATATATATATATATATATATATATATATATATATATATATATATATATATATCTATATATATATATATATATATATATATATATATATATATGCTGCAACGGTGGGTTCCCGTGGCAGTTATAAAGGACGTGAGGTGGCATAACACTATCCTAGCAGGTGGACAAGCAGGATAGGGCGAGGAACCAGGATACTGACATGTTCCCCTGTCAGTGTAACGACGTGTGTAATACAGTTCTTCCTTAATTGTTTCTTCACACACAGTGCCGTCCTTGTAGGATCTGGTAGTACTGTCAGGTGTAATACTTGGTGCGCACTTTATTAATGATTAAGTTTATTATTGATTGAGTTTTGGGGCATTAATACTAAATATATTGCTTTCTTGAGGGTTATTGTGACGAATGCCCTGTTGTATAGCAAGCTATGGCACGTGGTGGCAATATACCCGTTGAGGCGGCGAGAGGTGCAACGGTTGCAATATGGGATTTTCAGATTTATATGGGGATCGGGTTGTGACTGGCTAAGTAGAGGGGTGGTGATGCTTCCCGTTAGCCAGAGGGGGCTGGGGCTTATACCTTTAGAAAAGGGTATGATGAGTGTGTATCTAAAATGCGGCTATTTGAGGGAGGGGGGGGCGAGGAGAGGGGGTGCTAGAAAGACTGCGTATGGATATGCAACGATGGTGGGGGGTAGGGATTTAATGATTGGTAAGGCCATGTTGCGGGTTTTGACGGTGAGGGATCCGGCACGCCTCAAATTGAGGATTCTTGAGAGAGTGGGGGGTGGATCTGTGGTGGCGGCAGTTGAGGGGGCATACCCACTGTATACATGGGGGAATATCTGGAAATATTTACGGCAATTGCGTGTTAAACCAGGTGTAAGGGAGGTAATGTTTAGGTTTCTACATGGAATCTTGCCGTCTGGTGTTGTGTTATTTAATAGGAGACTAAGGGTGGGAGGGGAGTGCAAGGCGTGTGGATGTTTGGAGACTATTTTTCATGCTGTGCATTTTTGTAATTGTTTAGAAGCTGTGAGGATATGGTTAGGTAGGGTAGTTAGGTTAGTGGGTGGGGAAGGGCTACAGGTGTTGAGGGTGTTAAGTTTAGATATAGGTGGGATGAGTCAGATGGTGGTGAATGCGGTTGCGTATGTGGTCACTGATTTTATATATACGTCTTGGGCTATGAGGGAGGTGGGTGTAGATGAAAGAATAAAGGTGTTAGCGGCCACCATTTATAGAACTAAGTGTCGCAATAGGGATCTTTATGGGGGAAGGTGGGAAATAGCGTTTACTGAGGGATACCGGAGTTTTAGGTTGAAGGATTTACGGGATTTAAGTGTAAAGTAAGGGGTAACGGCGGGCTAGTTTCTTGAGTGGGGATGTGTGGATGGCTTTTAGAGTGTGTGGTTGGATTTGTCCTGAAACATTTATGCTTTTCCTGTGTAGCGAGTGTGGTGTGGGTGGTGGTATTACACATATGTGTTTCCTTTATGTTGTGAAGGTTTTGGATAGTACATGTACGTAGTGTATTGGAGCACTACATCACTGTGTATATAAGGTGAGTGGAAGGGTAGAATCTTACAGTATTTGTGTGTGTGAGAATGACTGTTCGTTATTGTGAGTGTCTTCAAAGATGTTATAGAAAACACATACTATGTGGTGTTACTAAGGTATGCCATATAACTGTTTAGAATATGCTGTGATACAAAGTCCGGGGTTTCCCTTCTTGTAGGAAGCATTCTGTAGGGCACAATATCTGTATATCGGAAGGCTCGGAAGTGTAAATAGCTGTAATGAGCAACGTGGTACAGTATTTAATATTATGTGAACATCAAAATGGTATACAATACCGACAGGTTGGTAGGGATGACACATAGGCAACAGTTAGGCAACTTTATTCCGAAACGTTTCGGAATAAAGTTGCCTAACTGTTGCCTATGTGTCTTACCTACCAATATTATGTGAGATTGCATTTTGGCACATAAGGCCTAACATATAATGTTTCAGCGGCCTGGTTAAGATTATATAGTACATGTCGTGTGACACTATGTGTAGGGTAGTGTTATATATTTTAAGTACACGCTGTTGGTTTGTTTCCCTTTGCTATTTTAATGTTTCAAGTCACATGTAAGAGTATTCTGTAAGGTAATATAAAAATGTATATTGTTTTTGTGTAAATACAAAATTTTAGATAGACTTTGTTGGAGCAGGTAGGCACATGAGTTCAAGTAGCGGTGTATGTCATGTATTAATACTGCTATAGGGTATATAGTGTATGAAGAAGTCTTGGGTGGATTGCACCCGTGTTGAGATATAGAGTATATTATCCTTGTATGCGAGGCAAAGTTTTCATTAATTGTTACTTAGAGCAAGTAGTATCCTGCGCTCTTATAGTATGTTATTGTTTTGTTGGTATTTGATGAGGGGGGGGTACCTTTTTTACTTCCAGAACACATATGTACGACTTTATAAATTGTTTTGTATATAAAACTTGGCATAAAATGTATAAGTGTGCTGGAGTAGATTATCTGGATATATTGTTGGTACACTTGTGTGAAGCGTTCCTTTTTTCTGTTTTGGATTGTGTATACGTATGTTGTACTTTAATTTGTTGTTCCATGTCGATTGGTTTAGTGACATATGTTTGCTTTCATGTATAATGTATACTGTATTTTAAATAAAATATAAAAAAAAAATTGCTTTCTTAGACGAAGAAGAATTGTGCAAGAAAGGTATAAAATACCGAGAATATGAAAGTTAAGAAACATGTGCAACATCTACATCTGGTTATCTTTATTGTAGACGTTTCGCTATCCAGTGGTTTTATCATTACAGATTCTAGGACATTATTAGAAGACAGTAGAACTATATACAGAAGATGAGGTAATCAGTCCCTCAGCCATAGAGCTGGTGTTGAGAGCGCCGTGGTGGTGGAGAATCTGGAGCAAAGGCAAGGAGACTGGCGGTTATATAGGCGTCAGTGGATAGGGACGTGTAGCAGACTTTTTTTTTTTATATTTTATTTAAAACCAAAAATAAGACAATAGGACAAACCAACAGATTACAGATCAAGAATATTACCTGAATTCATACATTGTATTTGTAAACAAACATGTTCCTTCACATTTTTAACAGTATTTCTTCTATTGCAATCACATTCCAATATACTGATACTGAAAACCAACTTTGGTGGTGGAGAATGGAGCAAACACTGGCGGTTATATAGGCCTAGGGACGTGTAGACTTTTTTTTTTTAATATTTTATCAATAGGACAAACCCCAGACAAGAATATTACCTGAATTCATACATTGTATTTGTAAACAAACATGTTCCTTCACATTTTTAACAGTATTTCTTCTATTGCAATCACATTCCAATATACTGATACTGAAAACCAACTTTGCTATACAGTTAACCTATAGTATCTCCCACATTCATATAATACTGACAACATGCTTACCACACGGAATTTAACAACCTTAACCCCCATCCCAATATTACTACCCCCGAGTTATACTTCTTACATCCTATTATACACTTTGAATTTTATATAACTATCCCTACCCACCTCCTTTGCTTGACTGACTGAGTGCCACACTTCTGGCACAGCAAAGGTTACAGAAGAAATAAATAATAATTTCATGCTCACACCAACTTAATATCAACACAGTCCATACTGTTACGGAATAACTAAAAACATACTGTGTACATTTGAACCTACTAATGGATTACATGTCAAGAATATTACCTAATCTCATTACATTTGAATCTTACAACGTGTTTATACATTTTCGTCTGTACTGCTTCTCCAATTTCAGGTACATTTCACAAAATTGAAACGTACAATAAATTATATAGTACAGTAACCTAACCCGTTCCCGCCTTCATAAACTGATGACATCATGCTGTCAACAAGAAATTTTACCATATACACCCCATCCTAAACTACAAGTTACGTGTTATACAATTTACAACATATAATACACATTAAGTATCAAAAGGAAAACCCCTTCTCCATCTTCTGTGCTAGTTAGACTGAGTTCCACCGTACTGGCACATCAATATTATTAATAAAAAAAATTTCATAATCACACTGACAAAAAATTAACACATTCAAGTACTGTGACAATAGAAAAATACATCTACACTCCAAATAACTTCTATCCTGCTAACAACTCCAATCACTACTCATCCGTACATAAACAGACCGTAACTACATACTTAATATTACCTCCTTCAACAAGCAAATAAAAGAATACAAAAACAATATAATTAACTTTCAATTCTGCCATTGGAACTGTCCTTTCGTCCACTACGACAATCACAGTTTTATTTAAACTGATACAAGGATCCGTGATGACTTACACATCGATCAATACCAAACATCCACAAAATCTAATAGAACGTATTTTCTATATAATTGAAGTTTTCATACTAAGCACCAGAATTAAAAAAAAAAGTAAAATATATATGTTTATAATTAAGCTTATACCGTTAACATCTGTTTCTGTTAGCATATACCCTAAGAACATGACTCCTGTTTTCCACCTTAACACACCTCATTCTCAGTCCACTAACACACATCATGCTACCACCTGTTCCGGGGAACCAGCCCGTCGCTTCCTGTTACCTTGCATTTAAATCCCATAAATCCCGTAAATTGAAACTCCTATAGCCCTCACAAAATGCCCTCTCCCATCTCCCCCCAAACACTTCTTTATTCCGGCACTTTGTTCTATAAAAAGTCGCTGTATTTTAATTCTTTCACTCACTCCCACCTCCCTCATAGCCCAAGACGTATATATAAAATCCGTAATTATGTACCCCACTGCATTCTCTACCATTTGATTCACCCCACCTATGTCTAAACTTAAGCCCCTCAACACCTGTAACCCCCCCCTCCCTCCCACTAACCTAAACACCTTTCCTAACCAGACCTGTACTGCTTCAATATGATGGCAAAAATACACCACATGGAAAATAGTTTCCATGCAGCCACATGCCTTGCATTCCCCTCCCTCCTTTATCCTCCTATTGAATAAGACCACCCCAGATGGCAAGACCCCATGTCCTGGGTTTCACTCATAATTTGTTCAGATGCCTCCAGATATCACTCCAAGCATTCATTGGATAAGCCCCTTCTACCGCCGCTACTACTAACTTGCCATCAACTCCTTCAAGGACTCGCAGTTTAATGTGTGACAGTTCTCTCACTGTTATTAGGACCCTCAACATTGCCTCACCTAGTAATAACTCCCTACCCCCCACCACCATTGCATATCCTTATGTATCCTGTTAAGTCCACCTTCCCTCGCCCCCCTTCCTGCATATAACTAAGTTTTAAGTACACACTCATGATCCTTTTTTCGACTGGTATAAGCCCCAGCCCTCCCCAGCCTACCGGTAGTGTGACCACCACTCTACTTAACCATTCACATCCTGTACCCCATACGAGTCTAAAAACTCTGTTGTAACTATTTTATCTTACGTCAAATCATCGGATACATCACTGCAACATGCCATAGCTTACTGTACAACAGCACATTCGTTACTATTACCCTTTGATGTATCGTTAGTTGCACTGCCCTTAAACCACTAAGTCTTTTCATTACACCTTCCACAATACGCACCGAGTTTACTTCTTGTGCCAACTTTATATCTCTCACATAAACTATCCCATATATCAATAATTGATCCACCATCTTCCACCCGTCTACTACTTCCCCATCCCTATGTAACTGATCCCCGAGATCCATATACTTGATCTTCTCTGCATTAATTTTCATCTCAGAAGCTTCCCCAAAAACATTCACCAACTTTCCCACCCAAAGCAAATCCATACCTCCCCTCACCAAAACCGTCGTGTCATCTACATAACCCACGATACCAGCCCCTCTCCATTCGTTACCTACTCCATTTCCTGCAAATAACCTTGGAATCGCTCTATAAAAGGGATCTCGTAAACATGCAAACAAAATTTGTGAAAGGGGACAACCTTGACGCAGGCCCCCATCCATCTGAATTTTAACACTTAACCTCCCATTCACCTGTACCCTCATTGAAGCCCCATGATACAATAATTTAGCCCAAGATATAATTTCTTCCCCGAACCCCTGTCAACGCATAAACATCCATAACGCTTCCCGTTCTACACTGTCATAGGCTGCCTCCCAACACCCCCCCCCTCCCAATTCCCCCCATTTCTCAATAAAACCTCTAATCAAACCATGCCCTTCGTACATAAACCTACCCGGCACTCCATATTGTCCCTTATCTATTTACCTATTACCTTCTTAATTCTGTTAGCTAATATCTTTGTGAATAGCTTATAATCTCCACACATTAGCGAAATGGCCCGATAATCCCTTACTGTTGATGGCGGTGACTTCGGTACTAAAACCACCACTGCCGTCCTTTGTTGTTCCCCCAAAATCCGGTCCCTCTTAAGTATGTTGAACAATCTTACTAAAAACCCCTTTAGAATACCCCAATTTTTAACATAAAAATCACTTGGTATCCCATCTATACCTGGTACCTTACCTAAGTTCACCCCAGATAAAGTCTCTCAAATCTCACACTCCATAATTGGCCCTCCCAAAGCCAGTTGATCTTGCCCCTCCAGCATGCACTGCACAAACCCTCCCATTGTCTGCAATGCTATCCCACTTATACCAACACTTTGCATATTTGACTTAACCCAAGCATCAACATATCCACTTATACCCTCCGTCGTTGCCAAAACTTGACCTTCCCTGTACCCTTCCACACCAACCTGAACATTTAACCCCATTATCTCCATTTCCTTTCTCCTCCTACATTGACTCCTCAACACACAAGCCAACGGCCGATCTCCCCACAGTACCTCTTCTAGTCTGCCCCTAATTCTGTCCCCATCAAACCTCTCGTTTTGCAACATCCTAATATTTTCCTTTAAACTCTCAATTTCGACTACTGGATAATTTGCACTGCCTCTTGCATAGCATTCGCGCAGCTGCCCCTCAAGGTATCTTTGTAAACCTATTACCTTCTTAATTCTGTTAGCTAATATCTTTGTGAATAGCTTATAATCTCCACACATTAGCGAAATGGCCCGATAATCCCTCCTACGTTGACTCCTCAACACACAAGCCGACGGCCAATCTCCCCACAGTGCCTCTTCTAGTCTGCCCCTAATTCTCTCCCCATCAAACCTCTCATTTTGCAACATCCTAATATTTTCCTTTAAACTCTCAATTTCGACTACTGGATAATTTGCACTGCCTCTTGCATACCATTCGCGCAGCTGCCCCTCAAGGTATCTTTGTAAACCGTACTTTAACTGATTATATCCCTTCCCTCTACTAATATAATATTCTTTAATACATCGTTTGGCTACCGAGTCCCACCAAGTTACCAAGGCATTATCCCCAGGTGCTTCAACTACTAAACGTTCCCACATTTGCACAAAAGACAGACGACTTTCCTCTCCTTGTAGTAACTTCACATTTAACCTCCAATAACTTTGACCCCCTACGAGGCACTCCCTCCCAATCTGCATCCATCACTACTCCCCTATGATCTAAAAAAACCACATCCACTACTAGCGCACTACGCACGTTTACTGCATGAGGCACATACATACAATCCAGTCTCGCCGCATAATCACGTCTAACAAAAGTATGCTCTACTGCCCCCCCACAAACATCCTTTAACCCCACCCCCATTAATAAATCCCCAAACAACACCCCGCTCCTCTAGGTTCCACGTCCTTACGTCTTATCACACAGTTCCAACCTTCACCAATTATCACTACATTTGGTAAGGCACGCAAATAATACACAAGGACTTCATGAACAAATTTAATTTTAGTATGCACATCACCCTCTGCCTGATCATATACACACACCAAACTGATTTGTACCCACCCCGATAATCCATCCACTCTAATCACCCTCCCCTCCCCCCCTTCACAATGCCTCACTACAAACAGGCTAGTTTCCCTAACCAAAATGGCAGCTCCTCTTTTCAACCTTGTTGCATGCTCCATGTACACATTATATCCACTCATTTCCAACTCGTATCCTGCTCTGTAATTGTGTTCCTGTATGAACACTACATCCACACCAAGTCGCACCAAATACTCGTTAAACCACTTGCGCTTTCTCTCAGTTCTCAATCCATTAATATTTATTGTCAAAAACTTGAAATCTACAAATGGGTTTTCCTTTTTTCCCCGGTATTGACTTATCTCCAGAAAGTTTTGCTAAACCCCTTTCCCTCCCCCCCCGTTGGGAACTGCCTTTGCAAACCCCTGATCCTTGGGGTCACTGGACCCTCTCTTCTTGACCTCCGCCCAAGACTTTTCCCAGGACACTGGGCAGGAGTGAACACGTCATCTGAGTCTGATAGCGCAGCAGTGCGCTTTCTTGTCCTACCCTCCACCTGCATTGTAACGTCTGTTGCAGCATCCTGGTGCACCTCCACCTCCACTGCCTGCACTTGCAAGCCATTTGTCTCACTCTGCTGTACTCCTCCTTCGCCCACCGCGTTGTCATCCTCTACCGAGCCCATAGCTAAGCCTGGGTCCCCCACATGTCCGATGATCTTGTCATCTAACAAGACGTCCAACGCCTTTACTAACGACGCTTCCACTTCTTCTTAACCCAAGTCCGGTATGTTCTCTTCAAATAACCTGATGTATGTCCAACGATGGAGATTCCCCCCATTTTGATACATCTGCTGATTCCATCTCCTCTGCTTTATCCACCTCTTCACTCCATGACAACCCTTGTTTAGGCAGTGTTGCATAAGACTGCTCTCGCTCCTCACCAGCCTCGTCAGCTGCCTGCCATTGCTATTGTACCGGGTATCCACGTTGCTTTCCACACTGTGCCACAATGTGGTCATATGACCCACACAAGCAACACGTCGTTGCCCCGCATATGTTACATAAACTTGAGTTCTAAAATCCTGTAACACCACATAAGATGGTATGGGGTGTCGTAGTGTCATTTTAACAGAATACGTTCCCTCAAGTATTCCTGCATATGGTCCAGTAGCCCACCGCCCCGCAGTGGTCATGTGAACCATCCCATATTTACTTAGTTCACTGCGGATGTCAAAGTCATTCACCTCGAAAGGCACATTTCTTATTTTGACCCATGTGTAGTACCTAGATACATCATGGAGCCGCACTGACACAGCTGAGTTGACCGTTATAATGACATCCTGATACTTGTCTACCACTGCCTCGTAGACATTTGCAGATGTTAATTTCACGAAGATCCTTGTTGTTCCATTTAGTGCCACACCACTAATCTCTTCATTTGCAATACCATATGTATCACGGATGATCGCCGGTAGCAACAAATCCATTGAAGATCCCATAACAGCCCCACGGATCAGCTCAATACAAACAGTATTGATGCGTCGCAGGCTGTTCAGCGCCATGTTGTGAAAATAAAATTGCCACCAACCAACGCTAGGGGCAGCAGCAGCGCACGTCCTCACCACTCAAAGGTTGAGAGGCGAATGATGTGTAGCAGACTATATAACCACCAGTCTCCTTGCCTTTGCTCCAGATTCTCCACCACCATGGTGCTCTCAACACCAATTCCAAGACTGAGGGACTGATTACCTCATCTTCTGTATATAGTTCTACTGTCTTCTAATAATGTCCTAGAATCTGTATTGGTAAAGCCACTGGATGGCTTCAAGGGTGGGAGAACCCTGGAACTGTCACAAGTCTGGGATGAAAGGCATGTTGAAAGAGGGTATAAATAAGGTACTAATGCTCTCAAACGAAGACAGTACTTGAAACAAGGGAGGCAAAGTTAGCCGTTTTTTTTAATTAAAAAAAAATTGTTAGAAAGTATTTGTGTGGCAATTAAATGTAGGTGAGTGGAAGACACCGCTGACCATCGTCACCAATTTCGAGAGTTCTTCCCATGCTGCCCGACATAAGGCCAGACTTTCTTGTGCAAGAAAGGTATAAAATACCGACAATATGAAAGTTTAGACACAAGTGCAACATCTGGATATCTTTATTGTAGACGTTTCGCCATCCAGTGGCTTTATCAATACAGATTCTAGGACATAATTAGAAGACAGTAGAACTATATACAAAAGATTAGGTAATCAGTCCCTCAGCCTTGGAGATAGTGTTCACAGCATCGTGGTGGAGGAGAATCTGGAGCAAAGGCAACAAGACTGCCTTGTCATTCAGGCTGTTGCTTCCCGCTTTCCACAGGAGTATATCACCATCACAACACAGTTCATCTGGCACATTCTAGTGGAATTGGCCTTGTTTCATTCATGGGCCAGTACATAAATGACAGCGGTTGGGGTCAGGTACAAATAAGACCTGCCTCGCATAAGAACATAAGAAAGGAGGAACACTGCAGCAGGCCTGTTGGTCCATACTAGGCAGGTCCTTCACAATCCATCCCACTAACAACATTTCCCCAACCCAATTTTCAATGCCACCCAAGAAATAAGCTCTGATAACTCTATCCACTCTCATATGCAAGTCCCACTCAAATCCAACCCCTCTCACTCATGTATTTATCCAATCTAAATTTAAAACTACCCAAGGTTTTAGCCTCAATAACCCAACTAGGTGAATATTAAAATGGTATAAAATACCGACAGGTTGTTAGGTAAGACACACATGCAACAGTTAAGTATGTTTTGAAACGTTTTGCCTACACAGTAGGCTTCTTCAGTCGAGTACAGAAAAGTTGATAGAAGCAGAAGAGACATGAAGACCATGTAATCAGTTCATCACCCTTGAAGTTTCGAGGTGGTCAGTCCCTCAGTCTGAAACAATATGGAGTTGAAGTATGTATGTATAATGTTCGCCAAGACCGTAGTCCTGGCACGGGTCTCAATCTTGCGATGACCCGTCTCTGGCTCCCGAGGGAGAAAGGTTTCTACAATGATGCGACATATGCTGTTCAAGCACTCTTCTGGTAAGTTCAACTGGTGCATCTCATAAGCGACAACACCGTATGTACTCCTAACTATGGACACTAGCGAGGAGGAGGATATGTCGTTATCACAGGCAACAGCTTGTCTGGTTCGTTGACTCCATGGTACACTAGTGTGGCCGCAGTCATCTCTGGTTCCTCTTCGGGAGGGAATATCACTCCTAGTTGCCTGCGGAGTGTCTCAGTAACTTCGCACTCCAGAAGATAGTGTGTTAGGGGCCGCTGGACAACGTGCTGACAGTACTGGCACATCTCCTCAGCCTTGTCTACCATCATCTTGGCTGTGGGAAAGCCCAAACGAAGCCGATGGATGGCGGTACACTGCGCTCTGGACCAGCTTCTATCATATGGAGGGGGTTCTCCCTGAGCCGCTGCTCGGTACCACTGTTGAGATGGGGTATCACCTAAGACCTCCCCCATAAGTTTCATGGCTCTGGCAGCCACCAGTTTGGTCTGTCGTAGGCTGATTGGGACAGTAATCCCAACATGTGGATAGTCTGTTGCTGCCTTGGCTGCATCATCTGCCGCCTCATTTCCCTGGATGCCAGCATGGCTGGGGATCCAGTTCAATGTCGATCTGTTACCCTGAACTTCTAAGGCTGTCATTATGCTCAGGATCGATGTGATGAGGTGAACATTGTCCTGTGGTTGAGGATGGGAGAGGGCATTGATTGCAGACGTGGAATCAACATGTATGACAGGTCGGAGTCGATGTCGTAGGGCATGTGACAATGCCTGCTGAATCGCCACCAGCTCAGCTTGAAGGATCGTGCAGTGGTCAGGGAGTCGCCAGCCTTGTGTGTGACCATTGTGGTACAGTCCAGCTGCTGCTCTCTTCCTGTCAGGGTCGACAGAGCCATCTGTGAAATACACTGCACATGTGCCTCCCTCTGCCAGTGCCATGCTTGTCTCAGCATGATTGCTGAGAGTGTCTTGACTGCAGAGACGCTTAGAGATGGGTAGCTGCATGATGCAAACATGGGCTGGGTCTGGGCGCCAGGGAGGTGGTGGATGGTACCCAGCAACAGGAAGGTCACAACTCTTCTCAAGGAGTAGTTGTATAGGCAGCAGCTTCCTCCCAGCAGCACAAAACGAACGAATCCAAGAGTAGTCCGTGAAGAGTGTGGGATCTTGTGCCATGGTTGTCAATATCCGTCTCCTTAGTGGGGTACCTTGCTGCCTGTGCAGAATCGTGGCCACTTTGCAGGCGTTTATGTATCTTACTCTGTCAGCCAAGGAAGGAAGCCGGGCCTCAGATCTGAGACATACTGTGTTGGTCCAGATGGGGGCACCAAGCATAGTTCTTATCGCCTGGTTTTGTACGACCTCCACCCTTTGCCTGCTCTGCGGGAAGAGATGAGCTAAAGCCGGTGCACCGTAGTCAATGAGCGAGCGAATAGCTTGTATATAGTACAAGCGAAGTACATCTTTGCTTGCCCCTGCACGGTGCCTCGTCATGGCTATCATGGCGTTGAGTCTGAGTAGAGCACGTGACCTGACATACTCGGCCTGTTTCTGAAAGGTCAGCTTTTTATCAATGTAGATTCCCAAGTACAGGTAGGAGCCTGTCCACTCAAGTTCTATATCCTGAATACGTAATCTATTCATAGGATCTGGTTCCTTGAACATCATTGCAAGAGATTTCTCGGCCGAGATCTTGAGGCCTAGTTCCTTGCAAGACTGCGTAATTAGGTCCAAAGCTCTCTGAGCCTGTCGTTCTAAATTGCCTTTCCCATTCACTACTAGTGCAAGATCATCAGCATAGCTGAGGAGCTGTGTACCACTATGAAAGGGATGGCTCACAAGTTCCTGCATGAGGATGTTAAACAGGGTAGGACTGAGCACACCTCCTTGTGGCGTACCGTTTTCCAGGGTTTTAAAGGAAGAGTAGTGTCCCTGAAAGCTGACACAGGCCTGCCTGCCCCTAAGGTAGGACTCTATCCAGGCCAGGAGGCGTCCTTTGATTCCCTTCCGAGCTAGTATTGCCAGAATTGCTGTGGGGCTGGCTAGCTCAAATGCCTTCTCAAGGTCGAGGTAAACGACGATACTAGGTTTTTTGTTGCTATCAGCAATCTGGCTTAGTAGAGTGGTTATGCACTCTGCTGTTCCCACTCCTTTGGTGAAGCCAAATATGTGATGATGAGAGGGTCCAAGTTTCCATAGGAGGCGGTTTAACACCATCCTCTCAGCAGTCTTGGCTAAGCAGCTGGTCAGCGATATGGGTTTCATACTGCCTGGGTCCTTGGGCTTTGGAATTGGTACGATTGTAGCTTTCTTCCAAGCTGCTGAGAGTGTCCTTGCCCTCCACGACTTGTTAATGACGTCTAGTATGGCCTCCCATCCACTCTGCCCTGCCCGTGCAATCATGGAGTACATCACACCATCGATGCCCGGGGCAGTGTCACCTGTGTTCTTAATGGCACGTCGGAGTTCCAAGTCCGTGAGGTCTACATCAGTCACATCTTCCGACTCACATGCAGCTTGTATCGTTAGCTGGCGCTGTGGCAGAAGATCCGTCTGTATATTCCGGATGTCCTGTGGGAGCTGAGTGGAGGCTCCCCTGGAAGTGAAAAGCTCCACTAGTTTCTCTGCTTCCTGGGATGGGTTCGGGTGTGCTGGTGGCCTCAGCTTGCTCTTGCCAGTTGCTATGTTGAGTTTGCCCCATATCTCAGATAAGGTGGTGTGATGCCCGAATGTTGAGCACCACTCCAGCCATTTCTCAGTTTTTACTCTGAGAGAGACTCTGCGGGCATGCTGCACAATGGCTCTCAGAGTATTCCTGTTCTCTGCCGTAGGGTTACGCCTGTATAGCTTCCTAAAAGAGTTGATGCGGTGGTTCTTGCTTCCGCACCTCGTCGTTGTAGAACCACCAGTCTCTTTTGTGAGTGCGTCCTGCGGACTTCTTTGGAATTGCGCACTCTGCTGCCTGGATGAGAACAGTGATTAGCTCCTGTTCAGCTGTATCACAGTCTTCAGATAGAGAGTATGTGGACCACCAGTCATGAAGATAATCCTGGAATACCTTCCAGTTGGCCCTCTTTACGTCCCATCTAGGAGGCAGCACAACTGTGGGAGGCCTGTTGATGTTGAAGGTGGTGATCACTGCAAAGTGGTCACTGACAAGGTGAGGATGAGTTTCCCATGTGGCTCCTGCTGCGAGTTGTCTTGACCCGAAGGTAAGGTCGAGGCAGCCACCCAACAGGTGTGTGGGGTCTCCATTGTTTAGCAACTTTACCTCTGGAATATCGTGTAGGAGCATTGCTATGTGTCTGCCAGCAGCATTGGTTGCTGAGTGAGAGTGCAGCATTGGGTGATGTGCATTGAAATCTCCACCCACAA
Organism: Cherax quadricarinatus; assembly: GCF_038502225.1. Taxonomy (NCBI): domain Eukaryota; kingdom Metazoa; phylum Arthropoda; class Malacostraca; order Decapoda; family Parastacidae; genus Cherax; species Cherax quadricarinatus. Next base: position 36,161,830 of record NC_091295.1, on the reverse strand, counting down.
TAATACACTCAGTGCGTGCTAGTGCGAGGAGCTCTGCAATGTCAAGGGTGTGTCTTGGGTTCTTGTAGATGTTATAGATGGTAATGGGCGCCCCAGGTATGTGCACAAGGATGGCCTGTACCTCGACATCCTCCCCACAGTCCACAGGGTTGGCTATAACCTCGTGAGGTATTGTATTGGATACAAATACAGCTGTGCCTCTGCAGTGAATGCCCGGGTCCGTGTGCCGAAAATACCCAGCAAAACCGGGTAGTCTTGGGCACATAGTCGGGACAGTCAGAGTTTCTTGTTGCAAGACGATATCAACCCGATCCCGAATTACTGCCTCCAGCAGGAGGTGCTGTTTGCCCCTCAGGCCCTGAATGTTCCACTGTAGGACCTTGAGGGTGTGATTTGGTACCGAGGTTATTCCATCGATGTTGTTTCCTGAGCTGGAGACTGAGTCCTGCCCGCTCTGAGAACCTGCAAATTCATGGCATCCACTGTCTCCTCTTCGGTCAGAAAGCACACTCTCAGGAGCGTACTGACCATCTGCCGGAATGCGCTCTGTTGTTCCGTGGAGTTGATTGTGTTGCAAATAAGATCTGTGAACACTTTGATGAGTGCTACGAGATCCTCCCTGGTGAGGGCCTGCTTTGGAGTTGGGTTCGAAAGAGTGGATATTATCTGGGTTGTTGTGGTCTGTAGGGACTGCTGAGGGTTGGATTTCTTTATTGTATGCACCGTGGTCTGTTGCTGTATACCAGGTTGGGTAGCCGGGAACTCCTGGTGAGGTGCCAGTTGAGTCTGCAAAGTGCCTGTGCCGGGTAAGGAGTGCCTGCGTTGTCGTGCAATAGCCGGTGGGTGGGGGCTCGTTTAGTGCCGCCTGCTGATTGCATTGACCAGATGCACCCTGTTGACGCCTCCTGTTCCTCTTGTTTCTGTTTCTTCGTTGAGGTAGGGGTGCAGGAAGTTCTTGACCTTGACGCCTGGTTGAGGCTTCTAGGGTTGGGAATTCCTGGGCATTGACTTGGGTTAGCTGCTGAGAGATCTGCGGTATGGCAGGGTTCTCTGCACCCATCGTTTGCTGAGAGTGATGATCCGTCGTAGCCTGTTGCCGAGTTTTTGGCGTCTTCCAGACTTCTTGAATTCTGGCGAGCCTCTCGGGGCATCGAGGATTCCAGGCATGGTGTTTCTGCCTGCAGTTCGGGCATTGTGGAGTGGGTGGCGATGCATTTTTCAGCTTGGTGATGCATTCCTCGGTAGGGTGGTGCTGGCTGCAGACACCGCAGATTACTCTGTTTGGACAGAGTGCACCCAGGTGTCCATAACGCTGACACTTGAAACAGCGAACTGGTTCTGCTGTGAAGGTCCTGACATCGTACCTGCCCCAAGAACCGAGGTCCAGCTGGAATGGCAGTGGTCCTACATGCTGAATGAGGACCTGTCGGGTTGGTGCATTGCCTGCCGTCTTTGCCTTGAGACGTTGAGCTGACACCACACTGGGGTGAGCTGATACTGCCTCGATGGGCATCATCAGCGGGTATCTCATCACTACACCCTTGGTGATCTTCTGCCGAGAGTCCAGTTCCTCCAGGGTGAATGAGCGATCTGTCTCCATGACTCTCATCAAGGTGTTATACATTTCCTTGTTGAGAGGAGTCAATATTGGTTCTCCCCTCAAGTTGAACCATATCTTGAACTTCAGGTTGTGTCGTGATTCCAGGTATGAAACAACCCCATAGTGGGTTCTGTGGTCCCCGTAAGACTTCACCTTGAATTTGCCAGGTCGGTTGAGCTGGTTTGCCTGCTCCTTGGACGGATGGCGCTTCTTCTTCTTGTCCACAGTGTTCCATCCCTCTTGGTTTTCGGGGGGTGCGGTGTTTATTTCCGCACCTGTTTCTATTGTCGCTGGCTCCATGGTTGGGACTGTCAGATCTGCTACAATGTGAGCAGGATCTTCCTATTCCTCACGCAACTTCTTCGCTAGAATTTCGCCCCACATTTCCAAATGTGAGTCCTCCGTCATGTTCATGGAGCATCGTGACCTCTTCTTTTCGGCAGAAGCCATGTGCCTATCTTGTGATAAGGTAGTGAACTCTGTGAACTGAGAGTGTGTGTCTGGAGTTGAAGTGGCAGGATGGAGCCTTATATACTGCCAGGAGGTGAGATGTAAGCCATGACACAAGATCCAACTCTCTTCACGGACTACTCCTGGATTCGTTCATTTTGTGCTGCTGGGCGGAAGCTACTGCCTATACAACTACTCCCTGAGAAGAGTTGTGACCTTCCTGTTGCTGGGTATCATCCACCACTTCCCTGGCGCCCAGATCCGGCCAATGTTTGTGTCATGCAACTATCTATCTCTAAGCGTCTCTGCAGTCAAGACACCCTCAGCAATCATGCTAAGACAAGCATGGCACTGGCAGAGGGATGCACATGTGCAGTGTATTTCACAGATGGTTCTGTCGACCTTGACAGGAAGAGAGCAGCAGCTGGACTGTACCACAATGGTCACACACAAGGCTGGCGACTCCCTGACCACTGCACGATCCTTCAAGCTGAGCTGGTGGCGATTCAGCAGGCGTTGTCACATGCCCTAGGACATCGACTCTGACCTGTCATACATGTTGACTCCACCTCTGCAATCAATGCCCTCTCCCATCCTCAACCACAGGATAATGTTCACCTCATCACATCGATCCTGAGCATAATGACAGCCTTAGAGCTTCAGGGTAACAGATCGACATTGAACTGGATCCCCAGCCATGCTGGCATCCGGGGAAATGAGGCGGCAGATGATGCAGCCAAGGCAGCCACAGAGTATCCACATGTTGGGATTACTGTCCCCATCAGCCTACGACAGACCAAACTGGTGACTGCCAGAGCCATGAAACTTAAGGGAGAGGTCTTAGGCGATACCCCATCTCAACAGTGGTACCGAGCAGCGACTCAGGGAGAACCCCCTCCATATGATAGAAGCTGGTCTAGAGCGCAGTGTACCGCCATCCATCTGCTTCGTTTGGGCTTTCCCACAGCCAAGATGATGGTAAACAAGGCTGAGGAGGAGATTTGCCAGTACTGCCAGCACGTTGTCCAGCGCCCCCTAACACGAAGTTACTGAGACACTCCGCAGGCAACTGGCACTGATATCCCCTCCCAAAGAGAACCCAGAGATGGCTACGGCTACACTAGTGTACCATGGAGTCAACGATCCAAACAAGCTGTTGCCTGTGATAATGACATATCCTCCTCGCTAGTGTCCACAGTTAGGAGTACATACAGTGTTGTCCCTTATGAGATGCACCAGATGAACTGACCAGAAGAGTGCTTGAGCAGCATATGTCGCATCATTGTAGAAACCTTTCTCCCTCGGGAGCCAGAGACGGGTCATCGCAAGATTAAGACCCGTGCCAGGACTTCGGTCTTGGCGAACATTATACATACATACATACTTCAACTCCATATTGTTTCATACTATGGAACAATACTCTTCTCCAGACTGAGGGACTGATTACATCGTCTTCATGTCTCTTCTGCTTCTATCAACTTTTCTGTACTCGACTGAAGAAGCCTACTGTGTAGGCGAAACGTTTTGAAATAAAGATACTTAACTGTTGCATATGTGTCTTAATAACAACCCAACTAGGTAGACTGTTCCACTCATCAACTATCCTATTTTCAAACCAATACTTTCCTATATCCTATCTAAATCTAAACTTGTCTAATTTGAATCCATTACTGCATGTTCTCTCTCAGAGAGATATCCTCAAGACCTTATTTATATCCCCTTTTATAATGCCCATCTTCCACTTATACACTTCGCTCATGTCTCCCCTCATTCTTCGTCTAACAAGTGAATGTAATTTAAGTATCTTCAATCTTTCTTCATAAGGAAGATTTCTAATGCTATGTATTAATTTAGTCATTCTATGCTGAATGTTTTCTAACGAATTTACGTCCATTCTGTAATATGGAGACCAGAATTGAGCTGCATAATCTAGGGGAGGCCTTACTAATGATGTATACAGCTGTAATTTAACCGGTGAACTTCTGTTGCTTACACTTCTTGATATAAATCCCAGTAATCTGTTTGCTTTATTACGTACGCTTAGGCATTGCTGTCTTGGTTTAAGGTTACTGCTTATCATAACTCCCAAGTCCTTTTCGCAATCTGTATGGCTAAGTTCTACATTATTTAACTTATAAGTGCTAGGGTTATGGACATTCCTGAGCTTCAGAACCTTGCATTTATCTACATTGAACTGTATCTGCCATTTGTCTGACCAGGTATTGAGTTTGTCTAAATCCTCCTGAAGTTCCCTAATATCTACCTTTGAATCAATTATCATACCTATCTTCGTGTCATCGGCGAATTTGCTCATTTCACTAGTAATTCCCTCGTCAAGATCATTGATATATATTATAAACAACAACGGGCCCAAGACTGATCCCTGTGGAACGCCACTTGTTACAGATCCCCACTCGTATTTAACCCCATTTATGGACATTCTCTGCTTCCTGTCTGTGAGCCATGACTCGATCCATGACAGCACTTTTCCCTCAATGCCTTGAGCTGCCACTTTCTTTAACAATCTTTGGTGCGGAACTCTATCAAAAGCCTTACTAAAATCTAAATAATATCAAATTCTTTGTCGTGATCAACAGCCTCAGAAGCTTTACTGAAGAAAGTTAATAAATTAGTTAGACAAGAACGGCCTCTCGTGAATCCATGCTGAGTATCATTAATCAGATTATGCTTATCTTTTGCATGGGCCGGTAGGCATACTGCAGTGATCCTTCTGTTCCTGGACTCTTTTATAAAACACATAATGGTTTAGTATAATGGGTTTAGATTAAAAGAGCTTAAATATTTTTTCAATGAGTTTAGAGGCAACTGTCAAACGAAAGGTAGAGGAGAATATAATGAAATGGCGAAGATAAGGGGCATGAGGAGACGAGGGAAGTATAGACAAGGGGAATGGAAAGACAACGCAAGAGAAAGGGAGTGAGGAGATTACGGATAAAGGAAGACTAGGGGGTGAGGGTAGATGATGTACGAGGGAGGGAGGGATGGTGTTAAACATTAAGATGTACAGTAGGTTCCACAACAGTCCACGTTGATGGCACTACCACTACCTCTACATTCCTTACCACCACTTCCTTTTCACTTTATTCCTCCAACCCCCCATCCTCCCTCCTTTCCTCTCCTGTCCCATGCCCTTCCTCTTCTCTGTCTCTCTTTACACAAGAGTTTTACAAGGTTAGGTTAAGGGTTCATACCTTTATTTACAAGCTAAAAGCTACATCAGCTCATTTTAAAGCCTTTTTATGGTTAAGAGACATACAGTTAGGGAACAGGATGAAGTTGGAGCCATCTGTGGGGCAGTGATATCATTTGATCAACGGACCTTATTTCATCGATGTCGTTATGCTGTACGAGCATGTTTCAGACTTGAGTCAATCTTAAGAACATAAGAAAGAAGGAACACTGCAACAGGCCTACTGACCCAAGCGGAGCAGGTCCTTGTTTCCCCCCCGGATTAGACCAATGACTCACCCCCCAGATTATCCGAATGACCCACCCAGCCTGGTCATCTCCACTCAAGGATGGAGCACGGCACCAGACACAGCAGCACAAGCTAGTCAGGTCCAACTCACACCTACCCACACCCACTCATGTATTTATCTAACCTATTTTTAAAACTACACAACGTTTTAGCCTCAATAACTGTACTCGGGAGTTTGTTCCACTCATCCACAACTCTATTACCAAACCAGTGCTTTCCTATATCCTTCCTGAATCTGATTTTTTCCAATTTGAAACCATTGCTGCGAGTCCTGTCATGGCTGGAAATTTTCAGCACGCTATTTACATCCCCTTTATTTATTCCTGTTTTCCATTTATACACCTCGATCATATCCCCCTAATTCTACGCCTTTCGAGAGAGTGCAGATTCAGGGCCCTCAGTCTATCCTCATAGAGAAGATTTCTAATACATGGGATCATCTTTGTCATCCTCCTTTATACGTTTTCCAGAGCATTTATATTCATTCTGTAATACGGTGACCAGAACTGAGCAGCATAGTCTAAATGAGGCCTAACCAAGGATATATAGAGTTGAAGAACAACCTAAGGACTTCTATTATTTATACTTCTAGATATGAAGCCAAGAATTCTGTTAGCTTTATTGCGAACACTAATGCACTGTTGTCTTGGTTTTAGGTTACTGCTAACCAGAACTCCTAAATCCTTTTCGCAATCAGTAGTATTAAGAGTGAATGATCTCTGATAAAGTGATGTGTTTGAGAAGGGTACAGAGTGCAGTGGCTGTTTGCTCCCGTCTTGTTGTGTAGAAGCTGCTTTCTCGTTGAGTGAGAGCAAATTGACTGACCAGGGCATCAACTAGAGCGCTTGATCTAAGACTGGTGGCAACAAGGACAATGACCTCTGGAGCCATCTATAGGTAGCCTACAGATAGTAACTTCCTTGCTGACTTTGGTATCACCTGCAAAACAAAACATAAGAACATAAGAATGGAGGAACACTGCAGAAGGCCTACTGGCCTATACAAGGCAGGTTCTTATCAAAACCACCTCTATCCAAGAATTTACTTCCGTACCCACGACACCAATCACACCCAGCCCCTCCGACTTGTATATTTGTCCAGTCTCTTTTTAAAGCTACCCAAGGTCCTAGCCTCGATTGATAAATTAGACACATGTGCAACTCTTGGGTATCTTTATTGTGGAAACGTTTCGCCACACAGTGGCTTCATCAGTCCCTACAAAGGAGAATCTTGAAGAACAGGAGGAGGATGAGGTAATCAGTCCCTCAACCTCGAGTCGATGTGGTCAGTCCATCAATCTTGAATAGAATACGGCATATGAGCGGAGAAGGAGCTTATATACCGTAGGCAGGAGAGGTGCAGCAGTTGTAGCTGGTGTCACATTTGTTCAATGTGAAAGTAGGTCGTGCCCAAGGGTTAGGCAAGCGAAGAATTCCCAATTCCGACCTACTTCCACATTGAACAAATGTGACACCAACTACAACTGCTGCACCTCTCCTGCCTACGGTATATAAGCTCCTTCTCCGCTCATATGCCGTATTCTATTCAAGATTGATGGACTGACCACATCGATTCAAGGTTGAGGGACTGATTATCTCATTCTCCTCCTGTTCTTCAAGATTCTCCTTTGTAGGGACTGATGAAGCCACTGTGTGGCGAAACGTTTCCTCAATAAAGATACCCAAGAGTTGCAGTGAGCTAAGAAACACTGAAGGTGACAAGACAATGCCTTGTGGCAGTGAGCTAAGAAACGGTGAAGGTGACAAGACAATGCCTTGTGGCAGTGAGCTAAGAAACAGTGAAGGTGACAAGACAATGCCTCAGGGCAGTGAGCTAAGAAACAGTGAAGGTGATAAGACAATGCCTCAGGGCAGTGAGCTAAGAAACAGTGAAGGTGACAAGACAATGCCTTGTGGCAGTGAGCTAAGAAACAGTGAAGGTGATAAGACAATGCCTTGGGGCAGTGAGCTAAGAAACAGTGAAGGTGACAAGACAATGCCTTGTGGCAGTGAGCTAAGAAACAGTGAAGGTGACAAGACAATGCCTTGTGGCAGTGAGCTAAGAAACAGTGAAGGTGATAAGACAATGCCTTGGGGCAGTGAGCTAAGAAACACTGAAGGTGACAAGACAATGCCTTGTGGCAGTGAGCTAAGAAACAGTGAAGATGATAAGACAATGCCTTGGGGCAGTGAGCTAAGAAACACTGAAGGTGACAAGACAATGCCTTGTGGCAGTGAGCTAAGAAACACTGAAGGTGACAAGACAATGCCTTGTGGCAGTGAGCTAAGAAACAGTGAAGGTGATAAGACAATGCCTTGTGGCAGTGAGCTAAGAAACACTGAAGGTGACAAGACAATGCCTTGTGGCAGTGAGCTAAGAAACAGTGAAGGTGATAAGACAATGCCTTGGGGCAGTGAGCTAAGAAACAGTGAAGGTGACAAGACAATGCCTTGTGGCAGTGAGCTAAGAAACAGTGAAGGTGACAAGACAATGTCTTGTGGCAGTGAGCTAAGAAACAGTGAAGGTGATAAGACAATGCCTTGTGGCAGTGAGCTAAGAAACACTGAAGGTGACAAGACAATGCCTTGTGGCAATGAGCTAAGAAACAGAGAAGGTGATAAGACAATGCCTTGGGGCAGTGAGCTAAGAAACACTGAAGGTGACAAGACAATGCCTTGTGGCAGTGAGCTAAGAAACACTGAAGGTGACAAGACAATGCCTTGTGGCAGTGAGCTAAGAAACACTGAAGGTGATAAGACAATGCCTTGTGGCAGTGAGCTAAGAAACACTGAAGGTGACAAGACAATGCCTTGTGGCAGTGAGCTAAGAAACAGTGAAGATGACAAGACAATGCCTTGTGTCAGTGAGCTAAGAAACACTGAAGGTGACAAGACAATGCCTTGTGTCAGTGAGCTAAGAAACACTGAAGGTGACAAGACAATGCCTTGTGGCAGTGAGCTAAGAAACAGTGAAGGTGACAAGACAATGCCTTGTGGCAGTGAGGCAAGAAACAGTGAAGGTGACAAGACAATGCCTTGTGGCAGTGAGCTAAGAAACAATGAAGGTGACAAGACAATGCCTTGTGGCAGTGAGCCAAGAAGCAGTGAAGGTGACAAGACAATGCCTTGTGGCAGTGAGCCAAGAAACACTGAAGGTGACAAGACAATGCCTTGTGGCAGTGAGCTAAGAAACACTGAAGGTGACAAGACAATGCCTTGGGGCAGTGAGCTAAGAAACACTGAAGGTGATAAGACAATGCCTTGGGGCAGTGAGCTAAGAAACAGTGAAGGTGACAAGACAATGCCTTGTGGCAGTGAGCTAAGAAACACTGAAGGTGACAAGACAATGCCTTGTGGCAGTGAGCTAAGAAACAGTGAAGGTGACAAGACAATGCCTTGGGGCAGTGAGCTAAGAAACATAAGAACATAAGCCTTCGACAGAGTACCTCACAAGAGACTCTTAAGAAAAGTGGCAGCTCATGGTATAGGAGGTAAAGTTCTAGCATGGATTGAGGCATGGCTTACCAATAGAAAGCAGAGAGTTACCATTAATGGAGTGAAATCTGAATGGGGATTAGTCACTAGTGGCGTTCCACAAGGATCAGTTTTAGGCCCTCTCTTGTTCATAATTTACATTAATGACCTTGATGAAGGGATTACTAGTGACATGAGTAAGTTTGCTGATGATACAAAGATAGGCCGTATAATTCACTCTGAGGAGGATATCAATGAACTCCAGGACGATTTGAACAAATTAATGTCTTGGTCTGAGAAATGGCAGATGAAGTTTAATGTGGATAAGTGTAAGGTACTTGCCCTTGGTAATGAAAATAACCCTCGAAGCTATAATCTAGGTGAAGTAGAGCTTGGTCATACAGAATGTGAAAAAGACTTGGGAGTCATGGTAAGCAGAAATCTAAAGCCAAGACAGCAGTGCCTCAGTGTGCGCAACAAGGCCAACAGATTACTTGGATTTATCTCAAGAAGTATAAGTAACAGAAGTCCAAAAGTTATTTTACAGCTCTATACATCACTAGTGAGGCCTCATTTAGATTATGCTGCTCAGTTTTGGTCCCCTTACTACAGGATGGACATAGACTCATTAGAGAACATACAGAGAAGAATGACTAAAATGATTTACTGTGTAAGGAACCTCCCGTATGAAGATAGACTTAAAGCCTTAAATCTCCACTCTCTGGAGAGGCGTAGAATGAAGGGAGATATCATTGAAGTGTATAAGTGGATGACGGGCATATACAAGGGAGACATTAATAAAGTACTGAGGGTGTCGAACCAGGTAAGAACCAGGAATAATGGATTTAAGTTGGATAAATTTAGATTTAGAAAGGACATAGGTAAGTACTGGTTTTCTAACAGAGTTGTAGATGCGTGGAACAGTCTTCCCAGTGGGGTGATAGAGGCTAGGACCTTGGGTAGCTTTAAGAAGAGACTGGACAAATATATGAGTGGGAGGGGCTGGGTTTGATTGGTGTTGGGGGGTGCGGGAGTTGTTTCTTGAGTAGCTTTAGGTAGATGTCGTTTTGACAAGGACCTGCCTCGTATGGGCCAGTAGGCCTTCTGCAGTGTTCCTACATTCTTATGTTCTTATGTTCTTAAGAACATAAGAACATAATGAGAGTAAGACACATGTGCAACATCTGGGTATCTTTATTGTAGACGTTTCGCCATCCAGTGGCTTTATCAATACAAATTCCAGGACATAACTTGAAGACAGTAGAACTATGTACAGAAGATGAGGTAATCAGTCCCTCAACCTAGGAGTAGGTGCGAACAGCACCATAGTCGAGGAGATTCTCAGAATCTCCTCGACTATGGTGCTGTTCGAACATAAGAACATAAGAAAGGAGGAACACTGCAGCAGGCCTGTTGGCCCATACTAGGCAGGTCCTTTACAATTCATCCCACTAACAAACATTTGACCTACCCAATTTTCAATGCTACCCAAGAAATAAGCTCTGATGTGCAAGTCCCACTCAAATCCAACCCATCCCACTCATGAATTTATCCAACCTAAATTTGAAACTACCCAAAGTCCTAGCCTCAATAACCCAACTAGGTAGACTGTTCCACTCATCTACTACCCTATTTCCAAACCAATACTTTCCTATGTCCTTTCTAAATCTAAACTTATCTAATTTAAATCCATTACTGCGGGTTCTCTCTTGGAGAGATATCCTCAAGACCTTGTTAATATCCCCTTTATTAATACCTATCTTCCACTTATACACTTCGATCAGGTCTCCCCTCATTCTTCGTCTAACAAGTGAATGTAACTTAAGAGTCTTCAATCTTTCTTCATAAGGAAGATTTCTAATGCTATGTATTAATTTAGTCATCCTACGCTGAATGTTTTCTAACGAATTTATGTCCATTCTGTAATATGGAGACCAGAATTGAGCTGCATAATCTAGGTGAGGCCTTACTAATGATGTATAAAGCTGCAGTATGACCTCTGGACATCTGTTGCTTACACTTCTTGATATAAATCCCAGTAATCTATTTGCCTTATTACGTACGCTTAGGCATTGCTGTCTTGGTTTAAGGTTGCTGCTTACCATAACCCCCAAGTCCTTTTCGCAATCTGTATGGTTAAGTTCTACATTATTTAACTTATAAGTGCTAGGGTTATGGACACTCCCGAGCTTCAGAACCTTGCATTTATCTACATTGAACTGCATCTGCCACTTTTCTGACCAAGAGTAGAGTTTGTCTAAATCCTCCTGAAGTTCCCTAACATCTATGTTTGAATCAATTATCCTACCTATCTTCGTGTCATCGGCGAATTTGCTCATATCACTAGTAATTCCTTCATCAAGATCATTGATATATATTATAAACAACAACGGGCCCAAGACTGATCCCTGTGGAACGCCACTTGTTACTGATCCCCACTCGGATTTAACCCCATTTATGGACACTCTTTGCTTCCTGTCTGTGAGCCATGATTCGATCCACGAGAGCACCCTTCCCCCAATGCCATGAGCTGCTACTTTCTTCAACAGTCTTTGGTGCGGAACTCTATCAAATGCCTTACTAAAATCTAAGTAAATAATATCAAATTCTTTATCGTGGTCAACAGCCTCAAAAGCTTTACTGAAGAAAGTTAATAAATTAGTTAGACAAGACCGGCCTCTTGTGAATCCATGCTGAGTATCATTAATCAAGCTATGCTTATCGAGATGGCTTCTTATAATCTCAGCTATAATTGACTCTAGTAATTTGCCTACAATTGAGGTCAGGCTTATTGGGCGGTAATTTGACGGTAACGACTTGTCCCCTGTTTTAAAAATAGGAATTACATTAGCCATCTTCCACATATCAGACACTGCACCTGTTTGAAGAGATAAATTAAAAATATTAGTTAATGGTTCACAGACTTCCATTTTGCATTTCTTAAGAACCCTTGAAAAAACCTCATCAGGACCCGGTGACTTATTTTGCTTCAGTCGGTCTATCTGCTTCACAACCATTTCACTAGTGACTGTGATGTTACATAATTTATCTTCTTCTGATCCACTATAAAAATTAATTACCGGAATATTATTAGTGTCTTCCTGTGTAAAAACCGAGAGAAAATAATTATTTAAAATCGAGCACATTTCATTCTCTTTGTCAGTAAGATGCCCATAGTTATTTTTAAGGGGACCTATCTTATCTCTGACTTTTGTTCTATAGACCTGGAAAAAACTTTTTGGGTTAGTTTTAGAATCCCTAGCAACTTTAATTTCATAGTCCCTTTTAGCTTTTCTTATCCCCTTTTTAATGTCCCTCTTAATGTCAATATACTGATTCATAAGATGACCCTCGCCTCTTTTGATACGCCTATAAATTCCTTTCTTATGCCCTAGTAGATATTTCAGCCTATTATTCATCCATTTTGGGTCATTTCTATTTGATCTAATTACCTTATAAGGGATAAACGTTCTTTGAGCAGCATGTATTGTGTTCAGAAAATTGTCATATTGATAGCTCTCTTCGTTACCCCAGTCAACAGATGATAAGTGTTCTCTAAGCCCATCGTAATCTGCTAAGCGAAAATCTGGGACTGTTACTGAGTTATCCCTACTATCATACTTCCATTCAATTCTACATGTAATTGATTTGTGGTCGCTAGCACCCAGTTCCTCTGAAACTTCTAAATTATTAACAAGGGATTCATTGTTTGCCAGAACTAAGTCAAGCAGGTTATTACCCCTTGTAGGTTCTGTCACAAACTGCTTCAAAAAACAATCCTGAACTACTTCTAAGAAATCGTATGATTCTAAATTCCCAGTCAAGAAATTCCAATCAATATGACTAAAGTTAAAGTCTCCTAGAATTACTACATTATCGTGCCTTGTGGCCCTAACAATTTCCTCCCATAGTAGTCTCCCCTGGTCCCTATCTAAATTTGGGGGACGGTATATCACACCTAAAATTAATTTTTCATGCCCCTCTGAAAATTCTATCCAAACAGACTCTGTATGTGTTACTTCAGACTTAATACCCGTTTTTATGCAACAGTTCAAGCGATCTCGGACATACAATGCCACCCCACCCCCCTTCCCGATACTTCTATCTACTTGGAACAATTTAAAACCCTGAATGTGACATTCTGCAGGCATGTCCCGACTTTTTGAATTAAACCACGTCTCAGTAATGGCAAATACATCTATGTTACCTGCACTAGCAACTAGTCTCAACTCGTCCATCTTATTCCTAGCACTGCGACTATTTGTGTAATAAATATTTAATGACCCTCCTATCTCTTTACCCTTCCTGCTCCTTTCTGTTATTCCACTAAACCTATTACTGTCATTGTCAATTAGTGCCACTGGCTTTCCAATATCCTCCTCATTTTGCCTATTACTAGTTCTCCTAGTACTCATGTTACTACCCTGCGACTTCACAGTTTTCCCGCCAAAACCCATACCACTAACTATTCCTAGTTTAAAGACCTAACAGCTCCCTCCACTGCGTTGGCCAGTGCTCCCACCCCACACCTAGACAAGTGAACCCCATCCCTGGCATACATGTCATTTCTGCCATAGAAGAGGTCCCAGTTGTCAATGAATGTTACTGCATTTTCCTTACAGTATTTGTCCAGCCAGCAATTGACACCAATTGCTCTGGACAACCATTCATTTCCAACTCCTCTCCTTGGCAAAATGCCACATATGACAGGTTTCCCACCCTTCTTCCTAATTATCTCTATTGCTGACCTATACCTGCTAATCAGGTCCTCACTCCTACGTCTGCCAACATCGTTGCCTCCAGCACTGAGACAGATAATAGGATTGCTCCCATTACCTCTCATGATGTCATCCAGATGGCTAACAATATCCTTCATCCCAGCCCCAGGAAAACACACTCTCTGCCTCCTACTCCTATCCTTCAAACAGAATGCCCTATCCATGTACCTAATCTGGCTATCCCCAACAACAACAATGTTTTTACCTTCCTTGGCGTCGTCCGTAGTGATGCTCCGAGTAGTCGACTCACATTCGCCAGGTAGCATTACACCACTTGTAGAATTCGTCATGACGTTCTCGATGGTCTTCGTTGGGGTTTCTAGGGATGTCTCACTCACGTCTGCCAATGCTTCCTTGGTGCTCGTTGTGGCATTCCCAGTAGAACACTCACATTCGTCAGATAGCACCGAGAATGAGTTGGAAGTTTCCACGGCAGTCTTCTGGTTTCTCGTTGTTTCTGCCTCTCCAACCGTTTTCTTAATCTTCAGCTTGGTTCCATGTTGCCCGGCCACTGACCAAGCTCCCCTCTTAACCTGGGGACTCACAACAAGTGGACTACTACGAATCCTCTTGTTCTCCTCCGTTAATCGCCGTATCTCCAGTTTAGCAACTCTGAGTTCTTCTCTCAGCTGCTGGTAAAGCTGCTCAAGAGAGGGCATCCTGGTTCAGATTCACAGAGAGCACACAAACAGGTCTTCACAGAGCTAAGTACACGTCACCACTGAGCTAAGTACACGTCACCACAGTGAAGGTGACAAGACAGTGCCTTGTGTCAGTGAGCTAAGAAACACTGAAGGTGACAAGACAATGCCTTGTGGCAGTGAGCTATTCATTATACTCAGATTGGATTTGTTTCTTTCCCCTGAACTTTTTTTTTCTCTCTTCTCATTTCCACCATTATGAAGAGCCTTTTCTCATTTTTTTTCAGTGATAAAAGGTGGGTTGTCGAAGAATTCCAATTTGCTTCTTGGGGAATATCTTTTAAATATAATCATTTACTTTAGTCCACACTGTTTTGTCTTCCATGCAAATCTATTTGCAATGTCCTAGCTTGCTGCTTGTGTGCTGCTGCCATCATTGCAAGCAACATGTGTGCTGCTGCCATCATTGCAAGCAACATGTGTGCTGCTGCCATCATTGCAAGCAACATGTGTGCTGCTGCCATCATTGCAAGCAACATGTGTGCTGCTGCCATCATTGCAAGCAACATGTGTGCTGCTGCCATCATTGCAAGCAACATGTGTGCTGCTGCCATCATTGCAAGCAACATGCAATATTTGCCTATTTCACAAGTTTTGTCTTGTGTGGAGGTTTTGAAGCTTTTTTAACAGACCTTACAACTATATTATTCTTCCTTAACCAAGGTCCTGACCCCACAATGGCCCTGACCCCACCATGGTGCTAGCCTCCACCATGGTTCGGACCCCACCATGGTTCTGACCCCACCATGGTTCTGACCCCACCATGGTCCTGATCCCACCATGGCCCTGACCCCACTATGGTCCTGAATCTATCATGGCCATGACCCCACCATGGCCCTGGCTCATCTATGATATTGACCACAACTTGATCCTGACCCTCTTGTGGTCATGACCCTATCCCTGCCAGGGCCCACCCTGCCAAACCCTCCTCACCCTGGTTCCCACCAGAGCTCAGGTAATGGGTCTGCAGGTCTCGTTAGGAACGTGTAGACTAATCTTATGGAGTTTGTTTATGTGAACATGGTTGTAGGGGTCCCACTTGTTCTTTATGACGGCCATATCCCATGCTGGGCCCGTGGTAGTGGTGATGGTGGTGGTATGGCGGTTGTGTGATGGTGTAGTGGTGGTGGTGCTGGTGTTTTTTCATGTAGCAAAATTGTATAGACCTGCAGTTTGCTGCTATATTATTCTTTATAATGGTTACACAGTGGGAGCAAACGCTATGTTTTCCCTGCTACATTCCACCAGACAGGATGGATTTCATACATGGCGTTTAAATGTCAACCTGACTGGGAGACTTCAGAGGGCGGTGAGGTTATCGTCAAGTAATCATTGTGGGTGTAGCTACGGAGTTTCAAAGACTTCGTTCCAGCAGAACTGGAGTCATTATCACGTGGGAATTACTCTCAGCATGGCTTATCCCATACACAGAAAAAATTAAAATTGTATGATATGTTCATCATATAGCGAGGCAACAACCAGTACACATGTAAAAGAAAAGAAATAGAAAAGGAGGGAATTTGAACTACACTATATACAAGCACCTAAAGTCGGTTCCTGACCAGCCGGGCTGTGGCTCGTACGTTGGTTTGCGTGCAGCCAGCAGCAACAGCCTGGTTGATCAGGCTCTGATCCACCAGGAGGCCTGGTCAGAGACCGGGCCGCGGGGGCGTTGACCCCCGGAACTCTCTCCAGGTAAACTCCAGGTAAGAATATTTACATACATATAGGAATGCAAATTCATTGATGTAAATACTCTTGATATTTAAATGCTACATTATGTGTAACAGATGCCTAAGAATACCCCTACGTGTACTAGCCTCGCAACAACCAGCCTGAACGTAACACTTATCAAATCGCTTGTGCTCATTTATTTGGAGTATTGCTCAGTGCTGACGGCCCCGTTCGGGGCTGGAGAGACAGAGCTCGAATAGATACGGAGAGCTAATAAAACATTTAAAATACTACTGGAATGCAATAAAGTTATAAATATGTACTCACTGAAGCGGAGGAGAGATACGTGATAATATATACCGGGAAGGTACCTGATGGTCTTGTCCCAAATCTGCACACTCCTATACCAACAAATTGAAATCAGGGATGTGGGAGGAAATTCAAAATAAACCCGGTGACAAGCAGGGGCGTCGTGGGCACAATAAGGGAACATTGCATCAAAGTCCGCAGCCCCAGACTTTTCAACATCTTACCATAAGATATCAGGAACACTGCTGTGACAAGTGTAGAAGTTGTGCAAGTAAGGTATAAAATACCGACAATATGAAAGTTAAGACACATGTGCAACATCTGGATATCTTTATTGTAGTAGACGTTTCGCCATCCAGTGGCTTTATCAATACAGATTCTAGGACATAATAGGAAGACAGTAGAACTATATACAAAAGATGAGGTAATCAGTCCCTCGGCCTTGGAGTTAGTGTTCACAGCATCGTGGTGGAGGAGAGTCTCTCCTCCACCACGATGCTGTGAACACTAACTCCAAGGCCGAGGGACTGATTACCTCATCTTTTGTATATAGTTCTACTGTCTTCCTATTATGTCCTAGAATCTGTATTGATAAAGCCACTGGATGGCGAAACGTCTACTACAATAAAGATATCCAGATGTTGCACATGTGTCTTAACTTTCAAAGTGTAGAAGTCTTCAAGAGGAAACCAGACAAGTATCTTCACCCGGTGCCAGATCAACCAAGCTGTAATGGACATGTGGGCCAGCGGGCTGCCGGTAGCAACAACCTGGTTGATCAGGCAAGCACCAGACGAGCCTGGTCCAGGGCCTGACTCCGGGAGCAGCAAGACTCTCGAACTCATCAAAAGTATATCAGAGGTAAACATATAAGAAGGAAGGAAGGAACACTGCAGTAGGCCTACTGGACCATGCAA
This sequence comes from Cherax quadricarinatus, assembly GCF_038502225.1. Lineage (NCBI taxonomy): Eukaryota > Metazoa > Arthropoda > Malacostraca > Decapoda > Parastacidae > Cherax > Cherax quadricarinatus. The sequence goes on along the minus strand of NC_091295.1, from coordinate 36,144,429 downwards.
GGCAGGTCTAACACCCAACCATACCTATTCATATACCCGTCCAATCTATATTAAAGCAACCAAAACTTCTCGTCCTGACGCTACCTGGAAGTTTTACTTATCTACAACTCTTGCCATACCAGTAATTCCTGATATCCTTTCTAATTCTAAATATTATCCGACTTGAATCCATTGCTGAGGGTCCTGTCTTGGTTAGATATTTTCAGCGTTATTTAAAACTCATTTATATATTCCCGTTTTGTATTTGTGCGCTTCAGTTACATCCCCAATAAATTTACGTCTTTTCAGAGAGTGTAAAATCAGTGTTTTCATTCTTAGTACCTGGAGTTTACCTGGAGTTTACCTGGAGTTTACCTGGAGAGAGTTCCGGGGGTCAACGCCCCCGCGGCCCGGTTTGTGACCAGGCCTCCTGGTGGATCAGAGCCTGATCAACCAGGCTGTTACTGCTGGCTGCACGCAAACCAACGTACGAGCCACAGCCCGGCTGGTCAGGTACCGACTTTAGGTGCTTGTCCAGTGCCAGCTTGAAGACTGCCAGGGGTCTATTGGTAATCCCCCTTATGTATGCTGGGAGGCAGTTGAACAGTCTCGGGCCTCTGGCACTTACTGTATGGTCTCTTAACGTGCTAGTGACACCCCTGCTTTTCATTGGGGGGATGTTGCATCGTCTGCCAAGTCTTTTGCTTTCGTTGTGAGTGATTTTCGTGTGCAAGTTCGGTACTAGTCCCTCTAGGATTTTCCAGGTGTATATAATCATGTATCTCTCCCTCCTGCGTTCCAGGGAGTACAGGTTCAGGAACCTCAAGCGCTCCCAGTAATTGAGGTGTTTTATCTCCGTTATGCGCGCCGTGAAGGTTCTCTGTACATTTTCTAGGTCAGCAATTTCACCTGCCTTGAAAGGTGCTGTTAGTGTGCAGCAATATTCCAGCCTAGATAGAACAAGTGACCTGAAGAGTGTCATCATGGGCTTGGCCTCCCTAGTTTTGAAGGTTCTCATTATCCATCCTGTCATTTTTCTAGCAGATGCGATTGATACAATGTTATGGTCCTTGAAAGTGAGATCCTCTGACATGATCACTCCCAGGTCTTTGAGTAAGAAAGATTTCTAATACATGGGATTAACTTCGTCACCCTTCTCAGTATATATTCGAGCACAGTAATGTTCATTCTGTAAAATGTAGATCAGATTATTATTATTATAATCATGGGGGAGCGCTAAACCAGTAGGATTATACAGCAGTGTAGATCAGAAAGGTATGTAAAGTTAAAGTTATGTAAAGATGAAGTATATTATTAGGATTTTTATTATTTATATTTCTTAATATAAAGTCAACTCTATTAGCATTATTGTGAATACTTATGATCTGTTGTCTTGGCTTTAATTAAATTTCTTTTAACCAAAACTCCTTAATCTTTTTTTTTCGCATTCAGTTTGACTAAGATCTGCATTATTTAGCCTATAAGTACCGTAGTTATTTCCTTTTCCTAGGATTATAACCTAACATTGGTTTGCCTACATTGAACTGCATCTGCTATTTCTCCTACCACATCAACCTATCCAACGTCGTGAAGCAAAATGTATTGGTGGTAGTGGGGCGGGATTTATCTTGTTACACTAGTTGTGATAATGAAAGTATAGTATATGAGAGGTTTTTAAGAGATGTACATGTATACCCTCATTGGTTTTAATTTGCTGAGAGAATAACTTGGTGTGTTATCTTGTTGAGTACTAGTAACTCTCTGCTAACAACCAGTAGTAGCCTCGTCATCATTTCTTCAGTCATTACAGTGTTCTTCATTTTAATTGATGCTTGTTTGAGATTTAAATCCGCACCATCTAAGGCGTTTTCTGTCCACACTCTGAAACTTCTTATTAAATATTTACGCATTTCCTCCTCCGATTCTGTGTATTCGTTTTCGAGATAAATTTTGAGTATTTTGTCTTTCACGCATTTTTTTTTCCGAGGTATAGTCTAGTCGACAATACCTCTTTCATGGTGAAAAAAAAAACCTGACATTTTTTTTATGTGTTGCAGGTGTGTGTGGCGAGGCTTGTTGCTGTCCACGCTGCTGGCTGTTGTTACCTTGGTGAGTACTCGATCTTACACCTCCCTGTATACCTCACACTCTACCAGTTTTCTACTGTTTGATTACAACTTTCACCTTTCTCCTTATGTCTTGGTTTTTATAACTACATGGTCTGTATTACCCTTGTGAATTTAGCGCTTGGTTTTGATAATAATATAACTACATGAATCCCTGTAGGGACTTAGATGACCTTTAAGTTTTAACAATATAATGCGGTTTTTAACTGATGTTTTCTTTTTAACTTTGTGTGATATTATTTGTTAATGTTGTTTCCTTGTGTTCACAGTTTTTATTATAGCTATTTGGATTCATCATCGGTAACCCTTCTTCCGTGTGTCTCCTATATCCTTGCCTCCTACACCCCTTATGTCTCCAACACCCTCATTATGTCCTCCATATTTCTCATATCCCCCCCCCTTCCAGCTGTATGTCCGCTACACCTCGGTTGGGGAAGGGAGTTTGAACATCTATGTTTCTTTGTTTTTTTACTCAAATAAATTTTACAGTCTAAGAACTGTTATCCTACTTAAGTTCATTTCGAAGCTCAGCTCTATCTAAGGTAGATTACCACCCCCGAGGATGCGACCCATACCAGTCGGCTAACACCCATGTACCTACTTACTGACAGGTGAACAGGGGCAGCAGGTGTAAGGAAACGTGCCCAACGTTTCCACCCGCACATTTCGGACATTTACCTGAGTGCTAATAAACTAGCCATGTGCTACCTCGGCTTCTGATTCTCCTACAGTTACGCGTTCATGAACATTTACGCCACAGATGTATAGCATAACTACGGGAAAACTTTAATGTGGCGTTTATAGGTAAGTACGATGATGTCTGTATGTGACTGTGGTGTCACAGCTGCCATGTCTTTCCTCTCATGGTCGCAGGAAAACTCATTTGACGGAGTCGGTAGATGTGAACAAAAAATGAGGGCTTTTGACACCACTGATATAGCAGACGGAGATTTTCCTTTCGGATCCCAAAGAACTGTAGTTAAAAGGAAAAATCAGTCTTGCGTGCGTGTGTGTGTGGGGGGGGGGGTGAGGGAGAGGAGGGTAAAATACACAGGGGTGGGTGGGGAGTGGGAAAGGTTGGGGATGGACTGTGTACAAACGCTCTCCCTACAGGCACTGACTCACCCCCTCGCCCGTTTCTTATCCTCATTAAACCCAGAGCAGTGACAGCTACACAGACTTGAGGCTCGTGACATCATTTATGCACCATGATAATATCAAAATGAAAACTACCTCCTTAGGATACTTAATACTTACAAACTTGCATTTCTGGTCACAGTGGTGCCCATGCTAACCTCCAATGTTTAGAAACATTGCTAGCTGAATGAGCCTTATTAGGCCTGAGCGTTGCAATGGCCAGAGCACTAGCCCTCTAGTTTCAGGACTGGTTTGTCATGGCTTCTAAGCTCATTCCCTGATTTTTTTTTTTTTTGGCTTAGTATCCAATGCAGGTTTGACTTTTAGTCACTAAAATATACGAAAGAGTTAGTGAGGAAAAGCGTTAGTAATGAAGACAGGTACTGAATGTAAGCCGTTGTTTTACCTTATCATAAGACAAATAACGGCAAGATTATTATTAGTAGTATTGCATTACCGGGAAACGCTAAGCCCACAAGGGCAATACAGTGCCTAGGAACCGATGAAGAATGTTTAATAAAGTCTGGCTACTTGTTCTTTCAATAACACCGAAAGAAAAATACGTTTCTAACCTGGATGACAAGATCACATGCAAAACCCTTTAAATTATTATGCTCCCAACGAATGATATCATAAATTTACAGTCGTGATTATAGCAGCATTGAAATCTTAACTGCCTATAAACGGGACTGTTATTGTTCAATAATATCACAATCTAGAGAGAACAAGTGACTTTAAGAGTATCAAAATCAGCTTCTCATTTTTTTTAAATTCTAGTTATCCAGCTTATAATTTTCTTTGTGGTTGTGATAGTAACACTGTTGTGATCTAAATTTAAGGTGAAGATCTGACATTATCACTCCTTAGTTCCTCACATTTCTCGTCCTCTCTGTTGAAGAATTTGATTTTGTTTTATATTCTTTTCTGGTTTTTATAGTTCCAAATTTCCATAGTGAAGTAATTAAAATGTGTCCTCAATAAATATCATATTTTTTTTGTGGCCGACTGGAAGCCCTGACTTATAATCAACTTGTAGAATTGCTGTTCTCATTGTTTACAATTCCTGTCTTCTCGTATAGAAGTAAAAGGACACAAGTGCAACTAATGCGACATTTATTGTGGCAACGTTTCGCTCTCCAGAGAGCGAAACGTTGCCACAATAAATGTCACATTAGTTGCACTTGTGTCCTTTTACTTTACATATTGTCGGTAATTCTACCAACTTTATTACTTCTCGTATAGGTACATACCTGACAGAATTGTACTAGTGCAGTTCTTCCCTCTTCACATAGGTACATGCACTACAATTACAGTTGCACAGGTACAATTCCTCCCTCTCCATATAAGTAACATTCTCGACAGTTAAATTTCAGCTTGTTAGGTAAGACACATATGCAACAGTTAGGTATCTTTATTATGAAACGTTTCGCCTACACAGTAGGCTTCTTCAGTCAAGTACAGAAAAGTTAATAGAAGCAGAAGATACTTGAAGACGATGTAATCAGTCCATCACCCTTAAAGTTTTGAGGTGGTCAGTCCCTCAGTCTGGAGAAGAGCATTGTTCCATAGTATGAAACAATATTGTTTCATACTATGGAACAATGCTCTTCTCCAGACTGAGGGACTGACCACCTCAAAACTTTAAGGGTGATGGACTGATTACATCGTCTTCAAGTATCTTCTGCTTCTATTAACTTTTCTGTACTTGACTGAAGAAGCCTACTGTGTAGGCGAAACGTTTCATAATAAAGATACCTAACTGTTGCATATGTGTCTTACCTAACAACCTGTCGGTATTTTATACCATTTAAATGTTCAAATTTCAGCTTGTATGTAAGGACAGGAATGTAAGGTCTAGTGGACAAATATTACCTTGCACGTGAATGAGTGGGTATTGGTAGTCGTCTCAATGATTTGGGACAATTGTGATGTATTACGAATCTTAAGACTGTAAAAGATATGTACAAAATTCACTTATTGTGAGTGGTGTAGTGGTAACATAAACAAGGGGTGTAAAAGACACATGGGGGAGCGGGAGTTGTAAGAGACACAAAGGATTTAGCAGAAACTTGGCAGAGTGTAGGTGGTATTCGGGGAGTGTTGGTGGTATTCGGGGAGTGTAGGAGACATACGGGGTGTATAAGAGGCCTTTCCTACAATTTCTCCTCATATTGACTCAGACGAGTTACAGGTATGTTAGGAAGTATTTTTTCAGTCATAGAGTTGTCAGGAAGTGGAATAAATAACAAAAAAAGGCACAGTACCGTGACTGGGACGATACACAAATAATCCGCACATAGAAGAGAAGCCATACCCCCGGCCGGGATTGAACCCGCGGTCATAGAGTCTCAAAACTCCAGCCCGTCGCGTTAGCCACTAGACCAGCTAGCCACAGTAAGATTCATCCAACTAGGTATATTTCTACACCATAGGAAAGTTAGCACAGGCACCTCTGTGACCACAAATGCAAGTTTTTACAGACGAATCTCCAGCTAGCGTGGCCGTGACGAACTCTAGCTCAAGTCCCTTCACTGCCGTCAACATGACTCAAGAAATCGTAATGACACGATTACAAATAAACCATACCCCCGGCAGTGAAGGGACTTGAGCTAGAGTTCGTCACGGCCACGCTAGCTGGAGATTCGTCTGTAAAAACTTGCATTTGTGGTCACAGAGGTGCCTGTGCTGACCTTCCTATGGTGTAGAAATATACCTAGTTGGATGAATCTTACTGTGGCTAGCTGGTCTAGTGGCTAACGCGACGGGCTGGAGTTTTGAGACTCTATGACCGCGGGTTCAATCCCGGCCGGGGGTATGGTATATTTGCAATCGTGTCATTACGATTTCTTGAGTCATAGAAGAGAAGAGATTACGGCGACGTTTCGGTCCGACTTGGACCATTTACAAAGTCACAGTAACGAAAAGGCAAAAAAGCAAACAAGTTCAGGTAAGATCCCAGTGGGATGAGCGGGGAAGACGGGACAGTTGAAGAATAGCTCTTGAGAGAAGTGTTCTTAGACAGAGAAATAGAGCCAGGGCTTAACCCAGCAGCCAAGGCGATCGTGGGGCAGACTTGAGAACAGGAATAGCAGGGACTGTTGCATCAAACTTGTGGTAGTTGAAGTCTTGAATCTTGAGTAGCTGGCAGCAGGTTAGGTCACATCAGAGGATAGAACACATATGGGAGTTATAGGAGTAACTGAGAAGGCAGGTTAGCAATGGAGCCATTTTCAAACTTTTTGAAGCTGCTCCTAGATAGGTGGTATAATTTAGCCTTGTTACTGAAGGTGAAACGTAGAGGCTTGATGAACTCAAGAACTTGGGTGAGTGTGAAGTGAAGCGATGATTCACAGGCATACTTGACTGTTCCAGCACTGAGGCTTTTGTAGAGTTCAGTACAGGTCATGGTGTCAGTATTTGAAGAAGTGTAGAAGGTAAGGTTTTCCCATGAGGGTTTACTGGAGTCGTCGCTATCTTCCTCTTCTGGAGTGGATTCACTGGGCGAATCTACAATAGTGGTAGCTGGTGATTGAGGGTCGGCAGGAACAGTGGAGAGGTGTAATGGTTGTGTAACAGCAGGCTGGGAGAGGTGGGAGACGGTGATTGAGGCAGCATGATCAACGTTATCAGCGGTGGGAGTGGTTATAGAAGTTACAGGAGCAGTTGCTTGGGCAGGAGACAGGTCTGTAGGTGCAGTAAAGTTCAGGGCAGTGGGAAGGATCTTGAGGATGTCTGCTGAAGGTGTGGAGTCCGGAAAATTGAAGGCAGGCATGTTGTTCAGACGGAATAGTTCGTTAATAGTGGTGTTGAAAGTGCCAGGGTTTGCTGCGTTTGCAAGGTGTGCATACACCATGCAGTACAGCACCTTGGAGGAAGCACCGTCGGGGAGCGGAGAGAGGGAGTTGCTGGGCGATGGTGCCTATAGATTAGCGTGTAGAGTCTTGGTGGTGTCGGTTTGTGATTTGGTTATTGCAGCATATGTCGGTGAATTGGAGGTGTTCTTCAGAATTTTAGTTTTCTTCAATATGATTTCTTTCCTGAGTGGGCACTTAGTTGCAAGGGTATGATGATTACCCTTGCAGTTAAAACATTGAAAATTGGGTAGGTCAAATGTTTGTTAGTGGGATGAATTGTAAAGGACCTGCCTAGTATGGGCCAACAGGCCTGCTGCAGTGTTCCTCCTTTCTTATGTTCTTATGTTGGTGCTGTAGTAATGGTGCATTTTGAACAAAACTTCTTATCCTTGATGGGGCAGTCTTTGGTGGTGTTTATAGGAGTAGCAGGTCCAGCAGTGGGAGATGTATGTGAAACGTTCTTGTTCAATATGACTAGGGTGAATGTGGTAATATGAGATGGCCAGACCGTCAGAGAGAGCTTGGGCAGCCATGGAGATGTCTGAGAATGTAATCTTTAGCATGGATGAGGTGTTAGGGATCTTGGAGATGCTGTCTACCGAGGCCCAGGTGTTTTGTTCCTCAATAGATGTCTTCAATGCTTCAGTAGAGAGAGAGGTGACGATATTGTCCAGTCTTTTCACAAAGACCGAACGTTTCGACTTCAAGAGTGGAGACGGGGATAGAGTGAATTGTTGTGTTTGTAGGGTCCTGATTGAAGAATCGTCCATTAGTTTTGATGCTTCCGTGTCGTCTGTGCAGACGACAATGAAGGAGTCCTTCAGAAAGTGGAGTGCCGTAAATTTGACCTGCAGGCAGGTCCTAACGACGGTAGCTAAAGTTAACTTCGAGGAGTCATTTATTGCACCATTCACAGGCTTGATTTTCACATGATGCAACAGCATTGTGAAAAGGATGTGACGTTTGTAGAATATAAATTCCCCACCCCGGCGGGGTCGAAGGGAGGCTTCTTGAGTGTAGGGCAGAGCACGATGGACCAAGAGTGAAGAGAAAAGGAGAGCGGGAAAGGTATATATAGGCAGGAGGTATTAGTATTAGTAGTGGAGGTGGAAGGAAGTAGTAGAGGGGAGGTAGTAAGAAGAGGAGGAGCCAGTCAAATACTAGGAAAGAGGAGCACTGCAAGGGAGCTAGGTGCCCACAGAGGGAGAGAGCAAGAACACCGAGGGGGGGGGGGATAAATAAATGAATAAATAAAGATGGAACAAATACACAGGGCAGAAGAAAGACAACCCAAAGGAGAAAAGGCAAAGGGGAAGAGGGAGAAGTAGAAAAAGGAGGAATCAGGTTAGGTCATGGGTGTTCTGAAGTTTGGAGCATTTTACAATGTAGTGGGAAAGGAAGGCATCTACAGAGACGAAGCCAGGACTAAGATTCATACAAGGAAAGTTGTGTATTAGGGAGGATTCAACCAGATGGCGACTGTGAAAGTTAGAAGTAGGGAAGACAGTTTTAGCAGAAGACCAGTCAATAGGATGGCTGTGATCTGACGTGACAGAAGAGAGCATTGTTAGTGTCGGCAAGCCTAACACTACTTTTGTGCTCCCTAAGTCTGTCAGAAAGAGATCAGCCAGTTTCTCCAAAGTATTGAAGAGGACAGGAGGAACAAGAAATAGAGTAGACACCAGGAGCATCTGTAGATGGAGGAGACGTATGAACGAGATTAGTGCGAAGAGTGTTAGTCTGGCGGAAAGTAAGTTTGATGTCTAAGGAATGGAGAGAGTTGTTGAGATTAGAAAGACCGGAAATGTAGGGAAGGCAGAGGACAGAAGAGTTCCCAGGAGTAGAGAGCTTGGGAGAGAAGAAATTACGTTTAGCACGTGAGAAGGCAGTCTATGAAATGGGAAGGGTAGCCAAGACGGGAAAATGAGTTATGAAGAGTAGAAATTTTTGATTGAAGGAACTGAAGATCACAAATGCGGAGAGCACGGAGAAGGAGGAAGCATAAGAACACTTCTCTTGACAGAGGAAGCATGATAAGAAAAGTAGTGAATGTACATGCCACTGTAGTATAAACCTTGGTAATAAATACCGACAAGTTGGTTTAGAAAGACACGTAAGCAAACACTATGACATATTTATTAGAAAACGTTTCGGTCCTGGGACCGTGATCACTTCTAACATACAGAGGTAGAAAGACATTATATATATAGGCAGAGAGTGAGGTGTGAGTGACGCATGGTGACCTGAAGAATGTCATGTTGGGATGAGGACAGGTAGACGATGAAATCATGTGACTCCTGTGTTGTTGGGTTGGTGATGCTTAAGTATCATGTATACCAATGTTTTTGAAATTTTGTAGTTTCCAGTGTTACGTTCTATAGTGTCGGTGATGGCGATTAGTGAGGCTTCTAGGCACCGTCGGCGTCTGAGATCTGGTTCGGTGAGAACGAGTTGTGCCTCGTTCCAGTTCATCAAATGCCCCGTGGAGTCTCTGTGGAGGACACAGGCGTACCTTACATCGTCTCTGTTAGAGACATTTCGATGCTCATTCAGGCGGACTGCAAGATCTCTGCCTGTCTCGCCTACATATTTCTTGGGACAGAATCCACAGGGGATAGTGTAGACGCCTGCTGTAGAAGTTAGAGGTGTGGGGCTGCGTTTCGTAGTGAGTTCTCTGATAGATGATGTGTTTATGGTGGAAACGTTGATGTTACTCATAGCAAGTGCCCGGCGAGTATTATTGGCAACATCACCACATGGGAGCACTATGAACTGCTTAGGGGGTTGTTCCACGGGCGGTTTGTTGAGGATAGCTTGTGCCTTGAGTCTGCAATCTCGGATGAAGAAAGATGGGAACTGAAGACGTGTAAAGGCTTATGTTACGTAAGTACATTCTTCTTCAAGAAAACAAGGGCTGGAGATGCGAAAAGCTCTCAAGAAGCCAATGAGGACTCCTCTTTTAGTGCGGGTGTCTTGGTGTGAATAAAAGTGTATAAGATCGTCCTTGTTGGTAGGTTTTTCTATACACTTTGAAGAGAAGTTTGTCACTGTCGGGAGATCTGCACAGGAGAACGTCGAGGAAAGGAAGTTTGCCATCGTTTTCTAGTTCAAGTGTAAACTTTATTGATGGTTCGACTGCATTGATCTTTTTGAGAAGGGCCTGGATATTGAGACGTCTCGGATAGAAAACCAATATATCATCAACGTATCTTAGCCAGGTAACGGTGTTGGGAATGAGGGTGCTGAATTTCTCTGTCTCTAGGTTTTCCATGAAGGGGTTGGCAAGCACAGCACTGAGCGGGCTGCCCATTGCCATCCCAAAGCACTGTTTGTAACAGTTGTCCTGATACTTGAAGAAGTTGAAATTAACACAAAGATCCACTAGATTGATGAAATCTAGAAGAGGTAAAGGGAGGTCGTGGTTTTCAGTGAGCCTCTGTCTCAGAATGTTGATTGCAGCGTCAATAGGAACGTTGGTAAAGAGGGCTGTGACATCGAAGGAAGCCATGCTTTTGTTTTTAACATTCAGGTTGGAAATTCGGGAGAGGTCACCTGAATGTTTGAGGTGGGCTTGACTGATGGTGCCCAGAAGCGCTGAAAGGTATTTGGCAAGGTGGCCGGCTAGTCTGTGTGTTGCACTCCCTATGCCCGAAGTGATAGGGCGTAGTGGGATGCCAGGTTTGTGTGTCTTAGGAAGGCCATACACGGCGCGCTGGTTTCGGTTGGCCTGGTAAAAGTTTAAGTAGTTTTTTGCCTTGTTCTGATTTTCATAAGATGCTACGAACCTTTTGAAGAAAAGTCTGGGTACTTTGAAGTAGCACTGATTCTGATACAGGCTGGTATGTGTTGGCATCATTGAGAAGATTTAAAACTTTATTGTTGTAGTCGACAGTGTCGAGTAACACCACACCTCCTTTGTCAGCGGTTATAATGACGATATCATCGTTGTTAGCCAAGTCCCTGAGTGCTTGGATGCATCTTCTGGGAATGACCGGTCTTGAAGGCTCAGTAGCTGCAGCAGTGATAATTTCTTGAACAAAGCCTTTTTGGAACTCGGAGCCTCCAAAAAGTTGGTTCTTGGTTACCATATCCACCATGCCACTGTGCATAGGTTTGCGGTAAACGGAAAAGGCAAAACTTGTATCTGAGCGGTGGACATGAACATCAAGGAAACGAAGCAAGGAATTAGATTCCCATACAGCTTTAAACTTAATGGAAGGAGCAGATTATTAAGAGCATCAATAAATGGTTGGAAGAGGCAAGAGTCATGAGGCCACAGAGCAAAGATGTCATCAACATAGCGAAGCCAGAGTGAAGGGCGCACATCAATAGTAGGAAGAAGAGCAGTCTCGAAGTATTCCATGTAAAGATTAGCAAGGACAGGAGAGGAGAGCCCATAGTGACACCAAAGGTTTGAGAATAATATTTCCTTTGGAAGGAAAAGAAATTAGAGTCAACACAGAGGCGGATAAGATCAAGAAAGACATCAGTAGGTATAGGGAGATGAAGAAACCCTTCATTGGCCTTCTCTCTAAGAATAGTCTAGCAAGTGATGTAGCGGAGGCAGGAGCTTTACATAGTGGTTCTTACCTGGTTCGGCACCCTCAGTACTTTATTAATGTCTCCCTTGTTTATGCCCGTCATCCACTTATACACTTCAATGATATCTCCCCTCATTCTACGCCTCTCCAGAGAGTGGAGATTTAAGGCTTTAAGTCTATCTTCATACGGGAGGTTCCTTACACAGTAAATCATTTTAGTCATTCTTCTCTGTATGTTCTCTAATGAGTCTATGTCCATCCTGTAGTAAGGGGACCAAAACTGAGCAGCATAATCTAAATGAGGCCTCACTAGTGATGTATAGAGCTGTAAAATAACTTTTGGACTTCTGTTACTTATACTTCTTGAGATAAATCCAAGTAATCTGTTGGCCTTGTTGCGCACACTGAGGCACTGCTGTCTTGGCTTTAGATTTCTGCTTACCATGACTCCCAAGTCTTTTTCACATTCTGTGTGACCAAGCTCTACTTCACCTAGATTATAGCTTCGAGGGTTATTTTCATTACCAAGGGCAAGTACCCTTTAAGATGAGGTATGACAAAGCTCAGGGAGCAGAGAGAGAGAGAGGACCTAGTAGCGATCAGTGAAGAGGCGGGCCAGGAGCTGAGTATCGACCCCTGCAACCATAATTAGGCGAGTACATGCGAAAGTAACCACGATGTAATCTCATAAAATTTGGTCAAACGAAATAGTATTTGTTACAATAAGGTGAATATTAAAATGTCGAGCAAATAAAGTATATCTTAACCCTTAAAGGTTAAATTACTCAAAATCTACTCTTAAGCAAATAAGCTGCATGACCCTTTACTTCCTCCCAACGATAAAGAAGGACTCTATATCAGCACGAAGGTTACATCAGTAGATGACATTAAAACTGTAATCAAATATCAACAAATTCTTCCACGAAGCAACGGAAGTCAACAAAAACACTGAGTGATGACAGATTCTAGCTTCATCAATAAGGAACAAAACGAAAAACTCAGATACATGCTTAATATCGTATAGCGGAACAGAAACCACGGGTAAAAAAAAAAAATCTAGGAATATAAATCTAGGAATATAAATCTGACGCATACAGAACACAACAGAGAAACGTAGCCTCGCCAGATAAGTGGATTATGAAAATTGTCAGAATGAAAGATGTCACAAATAATTTTATTCTTAGTGGTATTCGTGATCTACTTTCGACTGCTGCTCTTAGTTCATATATTGAATAACCTACATAGCTTCCACTGTTCGCATAAAATTAGTAAACCTAATAATTCTAAACCATGAGATAGCTCAAGAACTCACAACATATTCTCTAAAATTTTAAACTAACTGGATTGCTCCACTTGTCAGCTTGCTGCCACTTCCAACTACCAGCACTGTATTGATTCTCTGAATCCACTTTTTGATTGTCATCGTACTCCACTTGCCAGCACTGTATTGTTTCTTTTTATCCACTTGTTGACTCTCATCGGACTCCACTTGCCAGCACTTTGTTTCTCTTCATCCACTTGTCGGCTTTCATCCTATTCCACCTGCCAGCACTGAGTTACGTCCCTTCATCTATTACATTAATGGTATACAATAACGACAAGCTGATGAATAAGACATCTGCAATACCTGAGTATCTTTATTATGAAGACTTTTCACCAGCCAGCGGCCTCATCAATTCAGGACAGACATGATATACTGGAAACAGTATATCATGTCTTGTTAGGCGTGTAGTCCTTTAGCCTTGCTTAATTTGTAGCAGAGAGAACGTATAATTACCCTAACTCCGATAGACTTTGAAAAAGCCATTGACAACATGCCCATGCACTCAGCCCCAGGCCCATACTCGTGGAACTCTGTATTCATTAAGAACTGCAAGAAACCCCTGTCACGTGCCCTAAGTACACTATGGAGAAGGAGCTTGGACATGGGTGAAATTCCACAGTTACTTAAAACAACGATATAGCCCCACTCCATAAAGGTGGCAGCAAAGCATTAGCTAAGAACTATAAACCAATAACTCTAACGTCCCTCATCGTAAAAATCTTTGGAAGAGTGCTAAGAATCAGGATTGCAAACCACCTGGATTCCCAAAAACTGCACAATCCAGGGCAACATGGGTTCAGGGCAGGTCGCTCCTGCCTCTCAAAACTACTGGATCACTATGATATGGCCTTGGATGCACTGGAAAAAAAATCAGAATACAGATGTAATATAAGAACATAAGAAAGAAGGAACACTGCAACTGGCCTACTGACCCATGCGGAGCAGGTCCATCCCCCCGCCCGGATAAGACCAATGACCCACCCCCCGGATTATCCGAATGGCCCACTCAGTCTGGTCATCCCCACTCAAGGATGGAGCACTGTACCAGACCCAGCAGCACAAGCTAGTAAGGTCCAACTTACACCCACCCACACCCACTCATGTATTTATCTAACCTATTTTTAAAACTACACAACGTTTTAGCCTCAATAACTGTACTCGGGGGCTTGTTCCACTCATCCACAACTCTATTACCAAACCAGTACTTTCCTATATCCTTTGTGAATCTGAATTTTTCCAACTTGAAACCATTGCTGCGAGTCCTGTCTTGGCTGGAAATTTTCAGCACACTATTTACATCCCCTTTATTTATTCCTGTTTTCCATTTATACACCTCGATCATATCCCCCCTAATTCTACGCCTTTCGAGAGAGTGCAGATTCAGGGCCCTCAGTCTATCCTGGTCACAGACCGGGCCGCGGGGGCGTTGACCCCCAGAACTCTCTCCAGGTAAACTCCAGGTAATAGGGAAGATTTCTGATACATGGGATCATCTTTGTCATCCTCCTGTGTACGTTTTCCAGAGCATTTATATCCATTCTGTAATACGGTGACCAGAACTGAGCAGCAGACTTTGCAAAAGCGTTTGACAAGTGCGATCTTGGCGTAATAGCGCACAAAATGCGTGCTAAAGGAATAACTGGCAAAGTGGGGAGATGGATCATCAACTTCCTAAGCAATCGAACACAAAGAGTAGTGGTCAACAGAGTTAAATCGGAGGCTGCCATAGTGAAGAGCTCTGTTCCACAAGGCACAGTACTCGCCCCCCATCCTGTTCCTCATCCTCATATCAGACATAGGCAGATATAACCTACAGCACCGTATCCTTTGCGGATGATACTAGGATCTGCATGAGGCTGTCATCTGCTGAGGACGCGGTTAACCTCCAAGAAGATATAAACAAAGTTTTCCAGTGGGCAACGGTAAACAATATGATGTTCAATGAGGACAAATTCCAACTACTTCGTTATGGAAAACTGGAGGGGATAACTAAAACAGAGTATACTACAAACTCTGGCCATACAGTAGAGCGGAAAAATAATGTAAGGGACCTGGGAGTAGTAATGTCTGAGAATCTCACTTTCAAGGATCACACCAGTGCCACGATCACAAGTGCAAAGAAAATGATAGGATGGATAATGAGAACGTTCAAAACGAGAGATGCCAAGCCACTGATGATCCTTTTCAAATCACTTGTTCTCTCCAGGCTGGAATACTGCTGTGCATTAACATCCCCGTTCAAAGCAGGTGAAATCGCAGAGCTAGAGAGTGTACAGAGAACCTTTACTGCACGTATAAGTTCTGTCAAGCACCTTAACTACTGGGAACGCTTAGAAGCACTTGACTTGTACTCGTTGGAACGCAGGAGAAAGAGAGAGAAAGAGATCATAATCTACACTTGGAAAATCCTGGAAGGAATGGTCCCGAATCTACACACAGAAATCACTCCGTACGAAAGTAAAAGACTGGGCAGGCAATGAAAGATACCTCCAATTAAAAGTAGGGGCACCATTGGTACACTAAGAGAAAACACTGGAAGTGTCCGGGGCCCAAGACTGTTCAACAGCCTCCCACCAAGCATAAGGGGAATTACCAATAAACCCCTGGTTGCCTTCAAGAGAGAGTTGGACAGATACCTAAAGTCAGTGCCGGATCAGCCGGACTGTGGTTAGTATGTTGGACTGGGTGCGGCCAGCAGTAACAGCCTGGTTGATCAGGTCCTGATCCACCGGGAGGCCTGGTGGTGGACCAGGCCGCGGGGGCATTGATCCCCGGAATAACCTCCAGGTAGACTCCAGGAGGCAGAAGGTGTAATAGCTGAAGACATCATCATAGGTAGGCGGGACCCGCTAATGAAGTAGGCTATGTTCAAGAGTTGGGTCATAGGTTATCCTCTGGCCCAATCCTGTGCCAAACTTCCATTGTGCTGCTATGCCAGACAGATATTATTATGAAGCGAGCTGTCTTCATAATAAGGATAACCAGGTGTTGCACATGTCTTATTCATTTCTTCATCCACTCGTCGGCTCGTTGCTTCTTCCACTTATACCTGCAGCAGCATCACTCCTAGTCGAAGAATTTTCAACTTTCTCAGCAGATACAAGTGTAAGCGACACGAAGGTCTTAAGAGAAAACTCAAGAAGGTCCCGCAGAAGATTGATCACTGATCACATCTAGCATTCAGTTTGTTGGGAATGCTTAGTCCTTCAGAGGCGCAGGCGACAAGATATGTAAGGATATATACCTGGAAAATACTTGAAGGAATGATTTCAGACCTTACCTTTGATATACCTTTGAAGAGTTTCGAGAGTTTATCTACTTTCTGAGCCCGGCCATGGGCCAGGCTCGCCTGGTGCTTGCCTTGTCAACCAGGCTGTTGCTGCTGGAGGCCCGCTACCCCACATATCCATCACAGCCTGGTTGATCTGGCACCTAGTGAAGATACTTGTCCAGTTTCCTCTTGAAGGCTTCTACACTTGTTCCAGCAGTGTTTCTGATATCTTCTGGTAAGATGTTGAAAAGTCTGGGACCCCGAATGTTGATACCGCACCCCTGCTCCTCACTGGGTTTATTTTACACCTCCCATATCTCTCACTCCAGTATGTTGTTATGGCATTGTGCAGATTTGGGGCCAAGCCCTCGAGTACCTTCCAGGTATATATTATCATGTACCTCTCTCCTCCGCTCCAGTGAGTACATGTTCAAGACTTGCAGGCGTTCCCAGTAGTTTAGGTGCTTTACTGGCTCAATGTGAGCTGTAAACGATCTCTGTATTTGTTCCAGCTCCGATATTTCTCCTGCCTTGAACGGGGCCGTCAGCACTGAGCAATATTCTAAGTGAGGGAGCAGTAGCGATTTGAAGAGTGTCACCATCGGCATTATTTCCCTTGTTTTGAAAGTTCTCAATACCCACCCCGTCATCTTCCTGGCTCTCGTGATCTTTGTCTTGTTATGGTCTTTAAAAGAAAGGTCCGCTGACATAATTATTCCTAGGCCCTCCAGGTAGGTCTTTTACGTGTTCCTTACGTTCTATTTGGTGACCTTCTTGAGTTTTTTTTATATAGTGCTCCTTTTGAGTTCTTCATTCTTTCCATACCTAAGCAGCTGGAACTTATCACCATTGAACGTCATTGTTGTTCTCTACTGCCCACTGGAAAACCCTGTTTGTCTTCCTGTACTTTTTCAGTGTCCTCTACCGTACTGACTTTCGTGCTTATTTTAGTGTCATCTGCAAATGATGATACAAAAGTGTGCCGGGTGTTTTTGTCTATGTCTGCTATGAGGATGAGGAACAGCAGAGGTGCCAGGACAATGCCTTGGGGCACTGAGCTTTTGACCTCGCTGATGCTGGATCTTGCCCTATTCACTACTACTTTTTGTGTTCTGTGTGTTAGGAAACCGAAATCCATCTGCCTACCTTTCCCGTAATGCCCATGGCCTTCATTTTGTGTGCTATCACTCTATGATCGCATTTGTCAAACGCTTTTGCAAAATCTGTGTAAATCACGTATGATCGTCCTGCTCTAAAACCATGCTGGTTCCGGTTATGTTGGTTGCGCTGGTCCATGAAATTTGTAACCTGCCGTCTCATCACTCTTTCGAAGATTTTTATGATGTGAGAGGTTAGGGCTACTGGTCTGTAATTTTTAGCTAGTGCTCTACTACCTCCCTTATGCAAAGGAGCTATGTCTGCACTCTTTAAGGCCTCCGGTGTTTCACCTAGATCTAAGCTCTTTCTCCAAAGAATACTAAGGGCTCGTGCTAGTGGTACTTTGCACTTCTTTATAAATAGAACATTCCATGAATCTGGTCCAGGTGCTGAGTGAGTGGGCATGTTGTCCATTTCTTTTTCGAAATCTATGGGATTTGTAATAATGTCAGTTGGTCTGTGCGGCCTTCTTCTTGAGTGAAAAGTATTTCTGCATTTTCTACCTTGCTGTCATTTAGTGGGTTGTTGAACACTGACTCATACTGTTCTTTTAGGATTTCACTCATTTCCTGTTCGTCGTCAGTATACGAGTCTCTTCTCAGTAGTGGTCCAATTCTACAGGTAGTTCTTAGCTTGGATTTTGCGTAGGAATGGAAATATTTTGGGTTGCCCGGTTGAGCTCCGTCAAAAATTGCGTTTCCTGATAGTCCCAGGGGGAACAGAGGGCGGGAAATAAGCGTGTGCAAACCATAAAGTGCATATACTCCTTTGAACCAACAGAAAAGGAATATCAGTGAACACCAAATAGAAAAATATGGAATACAGTGTCATATGGAGAGTGCCAGTAAAGCAACGGTTACTGTGGAAATAGGCCTGACCAGCACTAGCGAATTATTGCCAGATGTCGTCACAAGTTATAGAAATAATTCCAAACTCAAACATCGTAAGAAAACCGTCTGATGCTCGAGATTAAATTTGCGATCATCCTTTTGTGTACTTCCCAGGAGTCTTATGAGCCTTGTTTCATTCCCATACCACCCTTCTTACCACCACCACAACCAGGCCCGGTGGCCTGGTGGCTAAAGCTCCCGCTTCACACACGGAGGGCCCGGGTTCGATTCCCGGCGGGTGGAAACATTCGACACGTTTCCTTACACCTGTTGTCCTGTTCACCTAGCAGCAAATAGGTACCTGGGTGTTAGTCGACTGGTGTGGGTCGCATCCTGGGGGACAAGATTAAGGACCCCAATGGAAATAAGTTAGACAGTCCTCGATGACGCACTGACTTTCTTGGGTTATCCTGGGTGGCTAACCCTCCGGGGTTAAAAATCCGAACGAAATCTTATCTCTTATCTTAACCACCAGGCGGTCAGCACGAGTGCCTAACCACAGGCCGGTCTGCCAGGGTAAAGGAGCCCTCGAGAGCGGTCAGAGGCAGGTCACAGGTACCACCACACACCACCCCCCACTACCAGCACACTAACAAGCCTCAAACTGCTCTGAACCTTAGAAATACAATGAAAATCAGTTTTCTTAAGTTTTATTTAACCTCGTCGATCTTGCTCACAGGTTGAGTGTGAGAGTCAGCAGCATCTGCCCCACCACCGTCACCGTCACCGTCATCATCATGGGCAACGCATCCCCATCAGCGACTCTCTGCACCAGCAGTACGGGTCCTCCTGGGATGCTTGGGGCCCCAATAATCGTGACAAGAGACAGTGGGCCCCTGAGGACAATGAGGTGGAACAGGGGCCCTGGGGCGAATGGTCGGGGTCTTCACCGTGTTCAAGATCGTGTGGTGGCGGTGTCACCTATCGCTCCAGAACCTGCAAAGGTGCCAGGTCAGTCACCTATGGCATTGTATATAGGCCTAGTATCACCTCTATCATTATACATGGGCCTATTGCCACACATTATTGGTAACAACATATAATTGTCTCTGATATCTACCATCATTTATATGAATATTTGTATCATGTTACATTTTACCTGTTACGTACTTGTCGCATACAATTTTTATACTTCAGTGTAACTTGTATACATCCATTATGGTAAGTATACATACATAATTTTCGGCTACATATAAATTACTGGTTTAGTTTAGCCAGTAAAATGTTTATGAATATTCTGGATATTTTTTAAGTGTAGTTCATTAATGGGTTTAATAATAAATTATGTTAGCCTGCGGGCCGCTAGCACAAACAGCCTGGTTGATCACGCGGTCAATAGGTAAGGCTGTCTTAAGGACTAGCTTCGGGGAAAGAACTCTCGAAACTGATTGTGTGTAACAGGTATGTAGTGGTGGCGATAGTGTATAGGTCATTTAAAATGGTTATAATTAAAACCTTAATTTTTTTAAGGGATGGACCGGTAAGCCAGCAGAAGGCCTCGGTCAGATGACCAAAAACTCCAGCTGCGGGTCATTATATGACTAAGACCGGCGTCAGGAAACATCCTGTTTCCTGACGAACCTTCCTAAGTGCATAGGTGGTGGTAGTGGCAGTGATGGTAGTATCAGCGGTGGGTGGTGGTGGTGGTAGTAGTAGTAGTAGTAGCAGTAGAACGGTAGTAGTAGTAGTAGTGACGGAAGTTATTACAATAATAATAATAATAATAATAATAATAATAATAATAATAATAATAATAATAATAATAATAATCGTGTTAGATCAGAATGAGTGGAGACAAGTGATTTTAAGGATTTAAAGTGCTGTTGGAGTGTGTACAAGGTAACATAAAAGGATTCAGGGGAAACCAGTTAGCCGGACTTGACTCCTGGAAATGAGAAGTACAGTACCTGTACTTTGAAGCTGGATTGCTAATGTTAAAGTTAAGAAAATAATTTCAATTGTGATGTTTGGCAAGACAGCTATTGAATGCTAAGATGGTGAATGTTATGATGGTAAATATGATGGTGAATGTTATGGTAAATATGATAGTGAATATTATGGTAAATGTGATAGTGAATGTTATGATGTAAATATGATGGTGAATGTTATGGTAAATATGATAGTGAATGTTATGATGGTAAATATGATGGTGAATGTTATGGTAAATATGATAGTGAATATTATGGTAAATGTGATAGTGAATGTTATGATGTAAATATGATGGTGAATGTTATGGTAAATGTGATAGTGAATGTTATGATGGTGAATGTTATGGTAAATATGATAGTGAATGTTATGATGGTAAATATGATAGTGAATGTTATGATGGTAAATATGATGGTAAATGTTATGATGGTAAATATGATGGTGAATGTTATGATGGTAAATATGATGGTGAATGTTATGATGGTAAATATGATAGTGAATGTTATGGTAAATATGATAGTGAATGTTATGGTAAATATGATAGTGAATGTTATGGTAAATGTGATAGTGAATGTTGTGATGGTAAATATGATGGTGAATGTTATGGTAAATATGATAGTGATTGTTATGGTAAATATGATAGTGAATGTTATGGTAAATGCGATAGTGAATGTTATGATGGTAAATATGATGGTGAATGTTATGGTAAATATGATGGTGAATATGATAATGAATGTTATGATGGTAAATATGATAGTGAATGTTATGATGATAAATATGATAGTGAATGTTATGATGGTAAATATGATGGTGAATGTTATGATGGCAAATATGATAGTGAATGTTATGATGCTAAATATGATAGTTAATATTATGGTAAATATGATAGTGAATGTTATGATGCTAAATATGATAGTGAATGTTATGATGGTAAATATGATGGTGAATGTTATGATGGCAAATATGATAGTGAATGTTATGATGGTAAATATGATGGTG
Organism: Cherax quadricarinatus; assembly: GCF_038502225.1. NCBI lineage: Eukaryota > Metazoa > Arthropoda > Malacostraca > Decapoda > Parastacidae > Cherax > Cherax quadricarinatus. The sequence goes on along the minus strand of NC_091295.1, from coordinate 36,123,224 downwards.
AATGTTATGATGGCAAATATGATAGTGAATGTTATGATGCTAAATATGATAGTTAATATTATGGTAAATATGATAGTGAATGTTATGATGGCAAATATGATAGTGAATGTTATGGTAAATATGATGGTGAATGTTATGGTATATATGATGGTGAATGTTATGATGGTAAATATGATAGTGAATGTTATGGTAAATATGATGGTGAATGTTATGGTATATATGATGGTGAAAGTTATGATGGTAAATATGATAGTGAATGTTATGATGGTAAATATGATAGTGAATGTTATGGTAAATATGATAGTGAATGTTATGGTATATATGATGGTGAATGTTATGATGGTAAATATGATAGTGAATGTTATGATGGTAAATATGATAGTGAATGTTATGATGGCAAATATGATAGTGAATGTTATGGTATATATGATGGTGAATGTTATGATGGTAAATATGATGGTGAATGTTATGATGGCAAATATGATAGTGAATGTTATGGTATATATGATGGTGAATGTTATGATGGTAAATATGATAGTGAATGTTATGATGGTAAATATGATAGTGAATGTTATGATGGCAAATATGATAGTGAATGTTATGGTATATATGATGGTGAATGTTATGATGGTAAATATGATAGTGAATGTTATGATGGTATATATGATGGTGAATGTTATGATGGTAAATATGATAGTGAATGTTATGATGGTAAATATGATAGTGAATGTTATGATGGCAAATATGATAGTGAATGTTATGGTATATATGATGGTGAATGTTATGATGGTAAATACGATGGTGAATGTTATGATGGTAATATGATAGTGAATGTTATGATGGTGAATGTTATGATGGTAAATATGATAGTGAATGTTATGATGGTGAATATGATAGTGAATATTATGATGGTAAATATGATAGTGAATGTTATGATGCTAAATATGATTTATTTATTTATTTATTTATTTATTTAAAAATTTGTGCACACAGACAGAGGTACAAAAAATACAGAAAAGAGCAGTATGCCAAAGCCACTTATACTATGCATAGCATTACGGGCTGGCTTAAAATTAACTTAAGATGAACTAAGCAATGATGACATCGGTGATAAAACTTTAATGTAAACAGATTACTATAAAGCACAAGTGAGTATTACAAAGACAGGTCATATGGTTGTATGCATTGTTGTACATTCAGTAGAATGGAGTATTCTGTTAGGTAGTGTATTTAAAAAATAATAAAGTTAGATTGGGTTTTAGGTTTAACATTTATGTGATATAATTGTGAGAAACATTTAAGATATACAATTTATAAGGTTCAGTTATTCAGTATTTATTTGGTTTTGGGTGAGTAAGTGATCTTTGAGAAGAGACTTGAATTTATAAACAGGTAGTGTTTCTTTTATATTTACAGGTAATGAGTTCCAGATTTTAGGGCCTTTTATGTGCATTGAGTTTTTGCAAAGTGTGAGATGGACACGAGGAACATCAAAGAGTGATCTGTGCCTTGTGTTATGGTCATGCGTTCTGTTGAGGTTGGCAAGGAGATGTTTGAGGGGAGGGTTAATATCAGAGTTAAGTGTTCTATGTATGTAATAGGTGCAGTAATAAGTATGAATGTTTTGTATGGTGAATAGGTTTAGTGTATTGAATATTGGTGGAGTGTGCTGCCTATAGTGAGAATTTGTTATCATTCTAACTGCAGCCTTTTGTTGGGTAATTAGTGGTCTGAGATGGTTACTTGTTGTTGAGCCCCATGCACAAATTCCATAGGTGAGATAGGGGTAAATAAGAGAGTGATATAGGGCCAGGAGGGCTGACTGTGGAGCATAGTACCGTATCTTCGATAGTATGCCTACAGTCTTGGAAATTTTCTTAGAAATTTGTTGTATATGTGTATGAAATTTGAGTCTATTATCAAGGTGGATTCCTAAGAATTTTCCCTCTGTTAGCTTTGTGATAGGTGATCCGTTTATCATTATGTTAAGAGGGACATCTGTAGCTCTGTTACCAAACTGAATGAAGTAGGTTTTGTCAATGTTTAGTGTAAGTTTGTTAGTCCTCATCCAGGTAGATATTTTCTGTAATTCTGTATTTACAGTATTGGCTAGCGTGACTGGGCTCGGGTGGGAGAAGACGTATGTAGTGTCATCTGCAAATAGTGTGGGTTTGAGTAATTGCGAAGCATTTGGTAGGTCATTTATGTATAGGAGAAAGAGAAGAGGGCCAAGGACACTTCCCTGTGGGACACCAACTGTAATTGGTTGTGCAGAAGAGTTTGCCCCATTTGCATACACATATTGGCTTCTGTTGCTGAGGTATGACTTGAGGTAGTTGAGGGAGTGCCCTCTTATACCATAGTGTGACAATTTTACGTGGAGCAAGTCATGGTTAACTGTATCAAAAGCTTTACGTAAGTCAATGAAGATCCCCAGTGGGACTTCTTTTTTCTCTATTGCAGTGTATATATGTTCTAGCATGTGTATAATAGCATCATTAGTATTTTTATTTGGCCTGAATCCAAATTGGCAGGGGTTGAGTATGTTTTGGGAGATAAGGTAGGAGTAGATTCGTTTATGAATTAATTTTTCGAAGATTTTTGAGAGAGGGTGTAAGTTGGATATTGGCCTATAGTTATTCAACTCTGTTTGGTCTCCTCCTTTGTGGATCGGGGTGACCCTTGCTATTTTGAGTACTGGAAGGTGGAGGATTCAATGGATTTGTTAAAGAGTGTTGCAATGATTGGTGATAGTTAATATTATGATGGTAAATATGATGGTGAATGTTATGATGGTAATATGATAGTGAATGTTATGATGGTGAATGTTATGATGGTAAATATGATAGTGAATGTTATGATGGTGAATATGATAGTGAATATTATGATGGTAAATATGATAGTGAATGTTATGATGCTAAATATGATAGTTAATATTATGATGGTAAATACGATGGTGAATGTTATGATGGTAATATGATAGTGAATGTTATGATGGTGAATGTTATGATGGTAAATATGATAGTGAATGTTATGATGGTGAATATGATAGTGAATATTATGATGGTAAATATGATGGTGAATGTTATGATGCTAAATATGATAGTTAATATTATGGTAAATATGATTGTGAATGTTATGATGGCAAATATGATGGTGAATGTTATGATGGTAAATATGATGGTGAATGTTATGATGGTAAATATGATGGTGAATGTTATGATGGTAAATATGATGGTGAATGTTATGATGGTAAATATGATAGTGAATGTTATGATGGTAAATATGATAGTGAATGTTATGATGGTAAATATGATAGTGAATGTTATGGTAGATATGATAGTGAATGTTATGATGGCAAATACGATAGTGAATGTTATGGTAAATATGATGGTGAATGTTATGATGGTAAATGTTATGGTGGTAAATGTTTAGGTGATAAATGTTATGATAGTGAATGTTAAGATGATAGTGAATGCTATGTTGGTGAATATTTTGATGCTGAATGTTATTATGAATATTGTGAGGGTGAATGTTATGATAATGAATGTTATAATGGTGAATATTTCGATGGTGAATGTTAAGTTGGTGAATGTAATGATAGTGAATATTAGGATGGTGAATGTTAAGATAATGAATATTATGATAATGAAAATTAAGGTAATTAATGTTAATGTAATGAATTTTAAGATAATGAATATTATGATAACGAATGTTAAGATAATGAATGTTATGATGGTGAATGTTATAATAATGAATGTTATGATGGTGAATGTTAAGATGGCGAATATGATGGTAAATATTATGTAGTAAATGATATGATGGTGAATGTTTCATTTTTTGGGTCATCCTACCTTAGTGTTAAACTGGTGATGGTGAAAGGCTCTGGTCCAAGGAATTGGAGCTATCCTTCCCTTTCTTTTATCAAGCCTGATTGCCACCTATTTCCCTAACGCTGTGTGACCTCTTAAGAATGTAGTGCTTCCCTCATGACAACAGCTCATTTCTTCCCCAGGCCCGAGGACTGCACCGGGAAGTCCAAGAAATATGAATCCTGCAATGTGGAGGTGCGTCCCTCACTGTTGTTCTTCTCTGAAGCTCTACGTTTGTGCAATTTTCTGGGAGGGGAATCTTATATGTATGTATGTATGTACGTATGTATGTACATATATATATATATATATATATATATATATATATATATATATATATATATATATATATATATATATATATATATATATATATATATCCTAGGTAGTAGGTTGGTAGACAGCAACCACTCAGGGAGGTACTACCATCCTGCCAAGTGAGTGTAAAACGGAAACCTGTAATTGTTTTACATGATGGAGTCTTTTGTCTGTCTCATAAATATGCAAGATTACAGGTATGTCTTGCTACTTCTACTTACACTTAGGTCACACTACACATACATGTACTAGCATATATATACATACCCCTCTGGGGTTTCTTCTATTTTCTTTCTAGTTCTTGTTCTTGTTTATTTCCTCTTACCTCCATGGGGAAGTGGAACAGAATTCTTCCTCCGTACGCCATGCGTGTTGTAAGAGGAAACTAAAATGCCGGGAGCAAGGGGCTAGTAACCCCTCCTGTATATATTACTAAATGTAAAAGGAGAAACTTTCGTTTTTCCTTTTGGGCCACCCCGCCTCGGTGGGATATGGCCGATGTGTTGAAAGAAATATATATATATATATGCAAAACAACCACTGTGAAAGAGTAGTGAAATTCCAAGCACTTTCGTGACTACTCACATTGTCAAGGAACTATGAAAGTAACACATCAAAGGAAGGCAACAAAAGGGCTTAGACCACACCTCACAGTCAACTCCCACAACAAAGAAACACCTGACGCGAGACAATACCAGTCTCATAAGAAAAGAGGAACACTGCAGTAGGTCCGCTGGTCCAACTAGACAGGTCCTCGTGACAACCCACCAACAAATCATTCTACCCAAGAAATAAGGTTTATTATTTGTCCAATGTATTATTAAAATCTAACCAAATTTTATTAATTATCAATGAATCTAATTTATACAAACCTAAGGAAATATTCGTATTATTTTCAAAACTGCTTTTTATGAAACAAGATTCAATTATATTTCTGTCAACCATGGACTTGCTTGATACAACTTTCTCAACTTTTTGAAAATCAATTGGATGGTTAAAGTCTTTCACATGAATAAATAGAGCATTGGAATCTTGTCCAGTTCTAATGCTATATTTATGTTGTTTTAATCTAAGTTCGAGACTTTTACCAGTTTGACCGTAATAAACTTTATCGCAAATTTTACAAGGAATCTTATAGACACATCCGTCAGCATTTTGGGGGGAATTCTTTATCAAAAGTTTTTTTACTGTATTAAGATTTTTAAATACAACTTTAATATTAAAAGTCTTAAGAAGAGAAGGCATATCAACCAAGTTTTCATGGTAAGGGAGAACCAACATATTTTTAGTTGAATAAGGTTGGTTGTCCTTTTTTGGGTTGCAAAAAAGTATTTCTAGCAATTTT
>NC_091295.1:36085189-36112689 GCF_038502225.1 Cherax quadricarinatus | reverse complement strand
GTATTACTTATTACCAAATTTCTTTCTACACATAGCTCAATTAAAGGCTCCCCATTTACATTTACCCCTGGCACCCCAAATTTACCTACTACTCCCTCCATAACATTTTTACCCACTTTAGCATTGAAATCCCCGACCACCATTACTCTCACACTTGATCCAAAACTCCCCACGCATTCACTCAACATTTCCCAGAATCTCTCTCTCTCCTGTACACTTCTCTCTTCTCCAGGTGCATACACGCTTACTATAACCCACTTTTCACATCCAATCTTTATTTTACTCCACATAATCCTTGAATTTATACATTTGTAGTCCCTCTTTTCCTGCCATAGCTTATCCTTCAACATTATTGCTACTCCTTCTTTAGCTCTAACTCTATTTGCAACCCCTGACCTAATCCCATTTATTCCTCTCCATTGAAACTCACCCACCCCCTTCAGCTTTGTTTCACTTAAAGCCAGGACATCCAGTTTCTTCTCATTCATAACATCCACAATCATCTCTTTCTTATCATTTGCACAACATCCACGCACATTCAGACTTCCCACTTTGACAATTTTCTTCTTCTTATTCTTTTTAGTAATCTTTACAGGAAAAGGGTACTAGCCCATTGTTCCCGGCATTTTAGTTGACTTTTACAACACGCATGGCTTAGGGAGGAAAGATTCTTATTCCACTTCCCCATGGATATAAAAGGAAAAGTAATAAGACCAAGAACTATTAAGATAAAATCAAAGAAAACTCAGATGAGTGTGTATAAATAAACGTGTACATGTATGTGTAGTGTGACCTAAGTGTAAGTAGAAGTAGCAAGACATGCCTGTAATCTTGCATATTTATGAGACAGACAAAAGACACCAGCAATCCTACCATCATGCAAAACAATTACAGGCTTTCGTTTTACACTCACTTGGCAGGACGGTAGTACCTCCCTGGGTGGCTGCTGTCTACCAACCTACTACCTTTAATATATATATATATATATATATATATATATATATATATATATATATATATATATATATATATATATATATATATATATATATATATATATTATATATATAAACACTGATCTCTGGCTGAAGGAGACTCGAACCTACGAACCTTAGGACAAGGTATGCAGTGCTTTACCAATCTACCCACACTGGACCAATACCTTGGCATGTAGCATGCGCTACACGTTTGATCCAAGGCAGCCAGCTTTCAGGGAGAAGGCTTACAGCTTTTCATCTCATCCCCTGCATGCATCAGCCTTACTAGAGATTTGAACAATGCAAGGAATTCGCGAGAGCATGCGAAATATACACAAACACTGATCTCTGGCTGAAGGAGACTCGAACCTACGAACCTTAGGACAAGGTACGCAGTGCTTTACCAATCTACCCACACTGGACCAATACCTTGGCGTGTAGCATGCGCTACACGTTTGATCCAAGGCAGCCAGCTTTCAGGGAGAAGGCTTACAGCTTTTTATCTCATCCCCTGCATGCATCAGCCTTACTAGAGATTTGAACAATGCAAGGAATTCGCGAGAGCATGCGAAATATACACAAACACTGATCTCTGGCTGAAGGAGACTCGAACCTACGAACCTTAGGACAAGGTACGCAGTGCTTTACCAATCTACCCACACTGGACCAATACCTTGGCGTGTAGCATGCGCTACACGTTTGATCCAAGGCAGCCAGCTTTCAGGGAGAAGGCTTACAGCTTTTCATCTCATCCCCTGCATGCATCAGCCTTACTAGAGATTTGAACAATGCAAGGAATTCGCGAGAGAATGCAAAATATACACAAACACTGATCTCTGGCTGAAGGAGACTCGAACCTACGAACCTTAGGACAAGGTACGCAGTGCTTTACCAATCTACCCACACTGGACCAATACCTTGGCGTGTAGCATGCGCTACACGTTTGATCCAAGGCAGCCAGCTTTAAGGGAGAAGGCTTACAGCTTTTCATCTCATCCCCTGCATGCATCAGCCTTACTAGAGATTTCGAATTCCTTGCATTGTTCAAATCTCTAGTAAGGCTGATGCATGCAGGGGATGAGATGAAAAGCTGTAAGCCTTCTCCCTGAAAGCTGGCTGCCTTGGATCAAGCGTGTAGCGCATGCTACACGCCAAGGTATTGGTCCAGTGTGGGTAGATTGGTAAAGCACTGCGTACCTTGTCCTAAGGTTCGTAGGTTCGAGTCTCCTTCAGCCAGAGATCAGTGTTTGTGTATATTTCGCATGCTCTCGCGAATTCCTTGCATTGTTCAAATCTCTAGTAAGGCTGATGCATGCAGGGGATGAGATGAAAAGCTGTAAGCCTTCTCCCTGAAAGCTGGCTGCCTTGGATCAAACGTGTAGCGCATGCTACACGCCAAGGTATTGGTCCAGTGTGGGTAGATTGGTAAAGCACTGCGTACCTTGTCCTAAGGTTCGTAGGTTCGAGTCTCCTTCAGCCAGAGATCAGTGTTTGTGTATATTTCGCATGCTCTCGCGAATTCCTTGCATATATATATATATATATATATATATATATATATATATATATATATATATATATATATATATATATATATATATATATATATATATATATATATATATATATATATATATATATATATATATTATATATATATTATATATATTATTTTTTATTATTTTTATTATCACATTGGCTGATTCCCACCAAGGCAGGGTGGCCCGAAAAAGAAAAACTTTCTCCATCATTCACTCCATCCCTGTCTTGCCAGAAGGGTGCTTTACACTACAGTTTTTAAACTGCAACATTAACACCCCTCCTTCAGAGTGCAGGCACTGTACTTCCCATCTCCAGGACTCAAGTCCGGCCTGCTGGTTTCCCTGAAGCCCTTTATACATGTTACTTTGCTCACACTCCAACAGCACGTCAAGTATTAAAAACCATTTGTCTCCATTGACTCCTATCAAACACGCTCACGCATGCCTGCTGGAAATCCAAGCCCCTTGCACACAAAACCTCCTTTACCCCCTCCCTCCAACCTTTCCTAGGCCGACCCCTACCCCGCCTTAATTCCACTACAGACTGATACACTCTTGAAGTCACTCTGTTTCGCTCCATTCTCTCTACATGTCCGAACCACCTCAACAACCCTTCCTCAGCCCTCTGGACAACAGTTTTGGTAATCCCGCACCTCCTCCTAACTTCCAAACTATGAATTCTCTGCATTATATTCACACCACACATGGCCCTCAGACATGACATCTCCACTGCCTCCAGCCTTCTCCTCGCTGCAACATTCATCACCCATGCTTCACACCCATATAAGAGCATTGGTAAAACTATACTCTCATACATTCCCCTCTTTGCCTCCAAGGACAAAGTTCTTTGTCTCCACAGACTCCTAAGTGCACCACTCACCCTTTTCCCCTCATCAATTCTATGATTCACCTCATCTTTCATAGACCCATCCGCTGACACGTCAACTCCCAAATATCTGAATACATTCACCTCCTCCATACTCTCTCCCTCCAATCTGATATCCAATCTTTCACCACCTAATCTTTTTGTTATCCTCATAACCTTACTCTTTCCTGTATTCACTTTTAATTTTCTTCTTTTGCGCACCCTACCAAATTCATCCACCAATCTCTGCAGCTTCTCTTCAGAATCTCCCATATATATATATATATATATATATATATATATATATATATATATATATATATATATATATATATATACGATCCTTAAAAGGTGGATTACAAAAATGTGATACGACAATGTTAGAGGCAGTTAGAGGTATAGGGTAAGAAAAGAAGAGAAAAATAACTTAGAAAAGGTGAAAGAAGGGGGCTAAAGTAATTAAGAGAAAGGAACCTAATAGAAATGTCACTGGCTTTTTTTTGGTGTTATCATAGGTAATTTACACTATGTATGACAATTGTACTTATGTGTACTTGTGTCTAAATAAACTTAAACTCTTACGTGTTTAGTGCTTGGTTATGATTAAAATTATATATAATTACTTAAATATAAGGGGCAAGAAAAGAGTATAGAAGAGCACAAAGAAACTGGTGAAAGGGATGGTTCAAGTAGAATATTATGAGGATTATTATTACTGTTACTACATTCATGGGGAGAACTAAACCTGTAAAGGTCATACAGCACCAGTGAATTGGGATGTAATCAGGTGTGAACCAAGGAATTAGAAGGAATAGCTACAATTCCTTAGATCAAGAGCCCTTCACTAGCATCAATAGTATAAGCAGAATTTTATAACAAGAATGATGTAAAAAGCATGGACAAGATGTGGCTGAGGAAGGTGGATAGATAAAGGGAAGAAAAGTGGGAATGAAGTACTGAGTGAGGGAGGGGGATCAGATGGAGGTGAAGATTGTGAGGGAGGGGGGGTCAGATGGAGGTGAAGATTGTGAGGGAGGGGGTCAGATGGAGGTGAAGATTGTGAGGGAGGGGGTCAGATGGAGGTGAAGATTGTGAGGGAGGGGGTCAGATGGAGGTGAAGAGAGATTGTGAGGGAGGGGGGGTCAGATGGAGGTGAAGATTGTGAGGGTGGGGTTCAGATGGAGGTGAAGATTGTGAGGGAGGGGGGTCAGATGGAGGTGAAGAGAGATTGTGAGGGAGGGGGGTCAGATGGAGGTGAAGAGAGATTGTGAGGGGAGGGGGGTCAGATGGAGGTGAAGAGAGATTGTGAGGGAGGGGAATCAGATGGAGGTGAAGAGAGATTGTGAGGGAGGGGGGTCAGATGGAGGTGAAGAGAGATTGTGAGGGAGGGGGTCAGATGGAGGTGAAGAGAGATTGTGAGGGAGCAGAATCAGATGGAGGTGAAGAGAGATTGTGAGGGAGGGGGGTCAGATGGAGGTGAAGAGAGATTGTGAGGGAGGGGGTCAGATGGAGGTGAAGAGAGATTGTGAAGGAGGGGGGTCAGATGGAGGTGAAGAGAGATTGTGAGGGAGGGGGGTCAGATGGAGGTGAAGAGAGATTGTGAGGGAGGAGGAAAGATGGAGGTGAAGAGAGATTGTGAGGGAGGGGGGTCCAATGGAGGTGAAGAGAGATTGTGAGGGAGGGGAGTCAGATGGAGGTGAAGAGAGATTGTGAGGGGAGGGGGGTCAGATGGAGGTGAAGAGAGATTGTGAGGGAGGGGGGTCAGATGGAGGTGAAGAGAGATTGTGAGGGAGGGGGTCAGATGGAGGTGAAGAGAGATTGTGAGGGAGGGGGGGTCAGATGGAGGTGAAGAGAGATTGTGAGGGAGGGGAGTCAGATGGAGGTGAAGAGAGATTGTGAGGGAGGGGCATCAAATGGAGGTGAAGAGAGATTGTGAGGGAGGGGGGTCAGATGGAGGTGAAGAGAGATTGTGAGGGAGGGGAGTCAGATGGAGGTGAAGAGAGATTGTGAGGGAGGGGCATCAAATGGAGGTGAAGAGAGATTGTGAGGGAGGGGGGTCAGATGGAGGTGAAGAGAGATTGTGAGGGAGGGGAGTCAGATGGAGGTGAAGAGAGATTGTGAGGGAGGGGCGTCAGATGGAGGTGAAGAGAGATTGTGAGGGAGGGGGGTCAGATGGAGGTGAAGAGAGATTGTGAGGGAGGGGAGTCAGATGGAGGTGAAGAGAGATTGTGAGGGAGGGACATCAGATGGAGGTGAAGAGAGAATTTGGTTGACTGCCCTGAATAGTTAGCCGATTAAGACACTTGTTGTCTAAGGTATTTTGTATGGATAGTTGGGGTGGCTGGTCAGTGCTGTATGATCCTTATGGGTTTAACGCTTGGTTATGATTGTAATAATAATGGGGTGGCTGGTTGGTGGTGGGGGAAGTTGGATCATGGTTCATGATTGGAAAAGAAGAGAAAACTTTCTCTGCTCCTTTGACTAAAATTACTGAAGATTATACTATATTATTATATTATATTATATCTTTATTTCTACAAGTACATGTACAAGGTATACAGGCCTAGCAGACATCAGTGACATACTACTACATGTATATAGAAAACCACTTGTTATGCAGAGCATTTTGGGCAAATTAGGTCAGTTTTGTCCCAGGATACGACCCACACCAGTCGACTAACACCCAGGTACTCATTTTACTGATGAGTGAACATAGACACCCAGACCTTCGCCGTGTGAAGCTAGAGCTTTATCCACCAGGCCATTGGGCACATGACAGATGTTACCCTGTTCCTGTACCTCCTTTTATAATGATTTCAGGGGTTGAAGGACTGTTATATAGGACTATTATATGAGTTAGGGTTCTAGGAGTGTTGGTAAGTGGGTCCTGTAGTGGTGGTGCCAAACATTAGTAACAATGCTTTTTACTGACTTTTTTTTTCCATATTCTACCAACAGTCATGTCCCGAAGGATCAGTGGACTTCCGTGCTGAGCAGTGTCAGAGATACAACAGTATTCCCTTCGAAGGAAAATATTATAGGTGAGACCTCACACTCTGGATAACTAGATACTATATGGATGATGTAACTACATATAGGGCAGGTGTAGCTACATACAGGCTGATGTTATTATATACAATGCTGGTGTAGGTGCATATGGAAGGACTTGTGTAGACACAGACAAGAATTTTGTACAAGGATAGTTATATAAGCTGGAATGACCTGTACAAGAATAAAGAGGCTATTTATGATCAGTGCAAAAATATGTAGAATATACAAGATGTTGAGTGGAGGCATTATTAATAATTTAACAATAAGTAGATGGAGAATAATTATTTTATAAAGGCAAATAATAAGTTGAGTGAGAGAACATTAAAGGACAAAACTGGATGTTACTGCTTTGTTTTCTTTTATGTAAATGGAGTACAGTACAGTACAATACACTGTACAGTACTGTCCTCTATACATAAGTATGATGCCTACATGCAGTATTAAATGATTACAGATACTATTTAGTGTACAATGGACCCTCGGTTATCAGCCGTTTCGCTTATCAGCCAACTTGGTTATCGGCTGTTTTTTCGGCTTCCGGTTATCTGCCATTATTTCTCTTATCGGTCGTATGGGACACGTCAACCTGCCTGCCCGCCAGCCGCTCGCACATTCATGAGTCAGTCTGGCTGTGTCTCTGGGCAAGTGAGGACACTTCTGCTCATTCATCCAAGCATCAAGGCAAGCTAATGTGAAAAGGAGTTTAGCAGGGAGTGTAGCAGACAGGCAGGGAGTGTAGTAAGGAGGCAGGGTGTAGCAGGGAGTGTAGCATGGAGGGAGGGAGTGTAGCAGGGAGGCAGGGAGTGTAGTTGGCAAGCAGGGAGTGTAGTTGGCAAGCAGGGAGTGTAGTAGGGAGGCAGGGTGCAGCAGGGAGTGTAGGAGGAAGGCAGGGAGTGTAGCAGGCAGGGAGGGAAGTAACCCCAGAGAGGGCTTTGATACCTGAAGTCCTTATGGAGGGGATTCCCCTTCCAAACAATAATCAGTCCTCCCTGTCTTCCATAATCCAACAAGTCTTCAATAAAGGTATGTAATAGTGATTTAAATGTTCATTTATTTATTTTATTTAGTTCTTATTGTTTTGTGTATGTAAAACTCTAATTAATCTTTAAAAAATGTATTTTTTTTTAATATTTTTTGGGTGTCTGGAATGGATTAATTCCATTTACATTAATTCTTATGGGAAATATTATTTCGGTGTTAGGCCATTTCGGTTTTAGGCCGACCTTCTGGAATGGATTAAGGCTGATAACCGAGGGTCCACTGTATAGTGATGCAAGATATGCTATAGATACAGTAGAGTTTATCCTGGGTGTAAGAGGTATAAAATACTGACAAATTATAAAACAAAGATACAGAGGCAGAATGCACACTTTATTAAGACAAAATTTTACTTGGAGACCAAGTTTTTCACATTTATAGAGAATACAATAGGTCATGACTTAAGTTGCTAATTTGTTCCTGGAAATTTTTCATAAGATCATTGTTCCGAACTTGGAACCAGTTTTCTCCATACACACTCATGTTTTAATTGAAGGTGCACCCCCAGGATATGATATTTTATTTATAATTTCATGTAATTTTTGAACTAAGAACATTGACCCATTATTGTACATTAAGTACTGTACTATGCCTGTTCACTTATAAATTGCAACATGGACAGTCTCAGAGAGGAGGTGGGAGGGTCTTTCACCTCACACTGACATGTCCAATACGTACTTGGGGCTACCAAAGTCTAAAATATATCTTAAATGTTAAAGCTATAGTTCTTGATCAGTCTCTACCAAACAAATTTCATCTATCACTTTGTGCATAAAATTTACATGCACAAAGTATGAATTCATTTGGTAAAAATTAAGTGCAAATATACAGTATTTATGTCAGCCTCAAGTTAATCATAAGTACAATGGACCCTCGGTTATCGGCCGTAATCCATCCCAGAAGCTCAGCCTAAAACCAAAATGGCCGAAAACCGAAATAGTATTTCCCATAAGAAATAATGTAAATACAATTAATCCATTCCAGACAAAAATATTCACAAAAAAAAAAAAAAAATTTTAACAATTAAATCAGCATTACATACCTTTATTGAAGACTAATGCTGGCTTCTGGAATGCCTGCTAGACTTCCTGCATGCCTGCTGCACTTCCTAAATGTCTGCTACACTCCCTGCATGCCTGCTACACTCCCTGCATGCCTGCCACACTTCCTGCATTCCTGCTACACTTCCTGCATGCCTGCCACACTTCCTGAATGTCTGCTACACTCCCTGCATGCCTGCTACACTCCCTGCATGCTTGTTGCACTCCTTGCATGACTGCTACACTTCCTGCATGCCTATTACACTTCCTGCATGTCTGCTAGCTACACTTCCTGCATGCCTGCCACACTTCCTGTATGCCTGCTACACTCCCTGCATGTCTGCTACACTTCCTGCATGCCTGCTACACTCCCTGCATGCTTGCTACACTCCCTGCATGCCTGCTACACTTCCTGCATGCCTGCTACACATCCTGCATGTCTGCTACACTCCCTGCATGCCTGCTACACTCCCTGCATGCCTGCTACACTCCGTGCATGTCTGCTACACTTCCTGCATGCCTGCCACACTTCCTGCATGCCTGCCACACTTCCTGCATGCCTGCTACACTTCCTGCATGCCTGCTACATTTCCTGCATGCCTGCTACACTCCCTGCATGCCTGCTACACTCCCTGCATGCCTGTTACATTCCCTGCATGCCTGCTACACTCCCTACATGCCTGCTACACTCTCTGCATGCCTGCTACACTTCATGCTTAAATTCCATGGTGTTTCTCACTTTCTTTACCACAGGATCTTTACTAGGAACTTTCTTTGTAGTCATGGTTACTTATTTCACAGTTGCACTGCAAAAATCCACAAAAAAAATAATGGAAAACAAGCGAAATGTTTGGATGTATGAGCAGAAGCGTCCTCACACACCAAGAGACACAGTCAAACTGATGCACAAGTGGCCCCAGCCGTTGGACGGACACTTCTGAAACAGCCGATCACTGGGAACCTAAAAACCCGCCGATCACCGAGTTGGTTGATAACAGGAATGGCTGATAACCGAGAGTCTACTGTACTAGTTCCATGTATCAGAACAGCATGTTCATGTGTAAATCATTAGAGTACAGTAGTTGATTCTGAAGTGCAAATGTGATAGAAGATGAACATAGCTAGTTGGAACATCATAGGTCAAGGACCTTTTATGCAAGAGAAACGTGAGAATATATATAGGCAGAATGAGGTCCATCAGAGAGAGGTGAGGGTCGTCTGTGTAATTTTATTATGAATGTAGAAAATAAGACTGAAAAGTTTTTCTTTTAGTTATTTTTAAACAAAGAGAATTAATTGAATAAATTGCATGTTTTATCTGCTTTGTCTAATGACTATGTACAGTATGTAAAGTAAAAGGACACAAGTGCAACTAATGTGACATTTATTGTGGCAACGTTTCGCTCTCCAGGAGTTTTATCAAGCCATTACAAACAATACATGGACACAGAGGGTATATAAAGGCTCAGAGTGAGGTGAATACTAGTGAGGTACCATTTCGATGTTCACTAGTGGTAGTAGTAGTAGTAGTAGTAGTGGTAGTGACAAAAGTAATACAATATGGTAGAGCAATTATTGTATTACTTTTGTCACTACCACTACTACTACTACTACTACTACCACTAGTGAACATCGAAATGGTACCTCACTAGTATTCACCTCACTCTGAGCCTTTATATACCCTCTGTGTCCATGTATTGTTTGTAATGGCTTGATAAAGCTCCTGGAGAGCGAAACGTTGCCACAATAAATGTCACATTAGTTGCACTTGTGTCCTTTTACTTTACATATTGTCGGTAATTCTACCAACTTTATTACAATATGTACAGTATGTCTATAATTCCTACTTAAATTAACAGTGTACTTTTTTGCAGGTTTTTAAATATGGTAATTAATTCCAAGTTAAACATGCATTTAATATTTAATTATTATGATAATCAGTTCTTATCCATGGTAAGTAAAATAGAATCAGTAACCTGGTTGCAGTTTATTTATAAACCACTTATAGAAGGACTCTCAGGAAGATTTTTTTTAGTCCATTACTTACTTTATTACCTCAGCTCTGGCTAGTACATTGCTGCATCTGTTTTTTAAATTTATAGTCTTCTGAGTATTAGTTTACCTTTTTAAATTAATCTTCTGTCAACTATTTTTTTTATGGTTTTATTCATTCATTTCTTTTATTTATTTATTTTTTTTTTGCAAAGGCAGTTTTCAGCTATCATATATGTATTTATCAGCCACACATTCCTTTGGATTTATTTTGTCAAATACACTGTATATTTAAACTTGTTACTGGACTTCATTACCTAAAATGTGTTATCTTGTTAAATTATTTATGCTGTTATGACTATACACAAGCTTAATGTAATGTGAGAAATTGTGTTCCATATTAGTAAATGTTAATGAATAAAATAAAAAATCAATTAAATGGACCATGATTTAATGGACTTAGGAACATGGGACAAAGTCTGCTGGGTTAATTGATTTGGAAAAGTGAACGAAGTCTGTTGGTTGTAGAATTGTCATTCATTGTTATGATCTAACAATCTCTTCTTTTTCTACCACTGTCACTATTATGGTCCACCTGCTCTTCCCCCAATTACTCTGTTCAGTTGAGGGTTTACTATTTCTGTATGTACAATATGTATTGCACAAACATGCACAGGAAGAAACTTTGCAAATTGAAATCTTGTACTTTTGTTGTATTGCTGTGTACAGCATACATAGCATTCTTAACAGTGGCTGTTCCACATATGTTGTGTTCTTAGTTTTTCATCTTCCAAGATTTGTTAATGTAGAACACAATAGTACAATACAAATGATGGTTGTTTCACACCTGTTCATGCTGGTGTTTAGCAATTGCAAAGCTTTAATTAGTTCCTAAGTGCCTCGTCTGTAAGGGCAAATGTTTGTAACACTGGGCATTTGTAAATCAAGGACCTGTGCATCTCTACAGTTACCACCCAATTTTTATAGAAGCACCACACATGCATCCATGATCTGTGATAGAAGGTGTAGCATAACTTAATACTGTATCTAAAAAATAGAAATAATACAAATAACTACAAACTCCCAGTACATTTTCCTAAATTCAACACTGTTACTGAAAAGTTTCCCCCCCCCCTTTTTGATACTGCCTTTCCCTCAACATTTTCACCTTTCACCCTCTACTACATCTTTCATCTCTGCCATGTAGTGCTGAATGATAGTTTGATTTGATAGCTGTATTATGCTCCCTATGCCCACGGCACTGCCCTGGGCCTTGCTTGCCCTGTAGATGATAATCAAATGATTACAGACACATATCTTGATGGATTTAGTGCTTTCCATGAATTTAATACACAAATAATACAACTGAAGAATCTTTCATGAATAATATTGAATATTTACACCTTTTTTGCTTTCCCCATTTTTTTTTTTTGGGGGGGGGGGGGGGCGTGGCACAAGAAACCCAAATTGAAAAAAAAACACAGGCAACTAAAATGCCGGGAGCAAGGGGCTAGTAACCTCTTCTCCTGTATATATTACTAAATGTAGAAGGAGAAACTTTCATTTTTCCTTTTGGGCCACCCCGCCTCGGTGGGATACAGCCGGTGTGTTGAAAGAAAGAAAGATATATATATATATATATATATATATATATATATATATATATATAAATATATATAGATATATATATATATATATATATATATATATATATATTTTTAACAAGTCGGCCGTCTCCCACCGAGGCAGGGTGACCCAAAAAAAGAAAGAAAATCCCCAAAAAGAAAATACTTTCATCATCATTCAACACTTTCACCACACTCGCACATTATCACTGTTTTTGCAGAGGTGCTCAGAATACAACAGTCTAGAAGCATACACACATAAAGATACACAACATATCCCTCCAAACTGCCAATATCCCAAACCCCTCCTTTAAAGTGCAGGCATTGTACTTCCCATTTCCAGGACTCAAGTCCGACTATATGAAAATAACCGGTTTCCCTGAATCCCTTCACTAAATATTACCCTGCTCACACTCCAACAGATCGTCAGGTCCCAAGTACCATTCGTCTCCATTCACTCCTATCTAACACGCTCACGCACGCTTGCTGGAAGTCCAAGCCCCTTACCCACAAAACCTCCTTTACCCCCTCTCTCCAACCCTTTCGAGGACGACCCCTACCCCGCCTTCCTTCCCCTATAGATTTATATGCTTTCCATGTCATTCTACTTTGATCCATTCTCTCTAAATGACCAAACCACCTCAACAACCCCTCTTCTGCCCTCTGACTAATACTTTTATTAACTCCAC
The DNA here is from genome assembly GCF_038502225.1 of Cherax quadricarinatus. Taxonomy (NCBI): domain Eukaryota; kingdom Metazoa; phylum Arthropoda; class Malacostraca; order Decapoda; family Parastacidae; genus Cherax; species Cherax quadricarinatus. The sequence continues at coordinate 36,099,871 of NC_091295.1, read as the reverse complement.
ACCTTCTCCTAATTTCCACACTCCGAATTTTCTGCATAATATTTACACCACACATTGCCCTTAAACAGGACATCTCCACTGCCTCCAACCGTCTCCTCGCTGCTGCATTTACCACCCAAGCTTCACACCCATATAAGAGTGTTGGTACTACTATACTTTCATACATTCCCTTCTTTGCCTCCATAGATAACGTTTTTTGACTCCACATATACCTCAATGCACCACTCACCTTTTTTCCCTCATCAATTCTATGATTAACTTCATCCTTCATAAATCCATCTGCCGACACGTCAACTCCCAAGTATCTGAAAACATTCACTTCTTCCATACTCCTCCTCCCCAATTTGATATCCAATTTTTCTTTATCTAAATCATTTGACACCCTCATCACCTTACTCTTTTCTATGTTCACTTTCAACTTTCTACCTTTACACACATTCCCAAACTCATCCACTAACCTTTGCAATTTTTCTTTAGAATCTCCCATAAGCACAGTATCATCAGTAAAAAGTAACTGTGTCAATTCCCATTTTGAATTTGATTCCCCATAATTTAATCCCACCCCTCTCCCAAACACCCTAGCATTTACTTCCTTTACAACCCCATCTATAAATATATTAAACAACCATGGTGACATTACACATCCCTGTCTAAGACCTACTTTTACCGGGAAGTAGTCTCCCTCTCTTCTACACACCCTAACCTGAGCCTCACTATCCTCATAAAAACTCTTTACAGCATTTAATAACTTACCACCTATTCATATACTTGCAACATCTGCCACATTGCTCCTCTATCCACTCTATCATATGCCTTTTCTAAATCCATAAATGCAATAAAAACTTCCCTATCTTTATCTAAATACTGTTCACATATATGCTTCAATGTAAACACCTGATCTACACATCCCCTACCCACTCTAAAACCTCCTTGTTCATCCGCAATCCTACATTCTGTCTTATCTCTAATTCTTTCAATTATAACCCTACCGTACACTTTTCCTGGTATACTCAGTAAGCTTATTCCTCTATAATTTTTACAGTCTCTTTTGTCCCCTTTCCCTTTATATAAAGGGACTATACATGCTCTCTGCCAATCCCTAGGTACCTTCCCCTCTTTCATACATTTATTAAACAAAAGTACCAACCACTCGAACAATATATCCCCCCCTGCTTTTAACATTTCTGTCATGATCCCATCAGTTCCAGCTGCTTTACCCCCTTTCATTTTACGTAATGCCTCACGTACCTCCCCCACACTTACATTCTGCTCTTCTTCACTCCTAAAAGATGGTATACCTCCCTGACCAGTGCATGAAATTACTGCCTCTGTTTCTTCCTTAACATTTAAAAGTTCCTCAAAATATTCTCGCCATCTACCCAATACCTCCATCTCCCCATCTACTAACTCCCCTACTCTGTTTTTAACTGACAAATCCATATTTTCCCTAGGCTTTCTTAACTTGTTTAACTCACTCCAAATTTTTTTCTTATTTTCATTAAAATTTCTTGACAGTGCCTCTCCCACTCTATCATCTGCTCTCCTTTTGCACTCTCTCACCACTCTCTTTACCTTTCTTTTACTCTCCATATACTCTGCTCTTCTTATAACACTTCTGCTTTGTAAAAACCTCTCATAAGCTACCTTTTTCTCTTTTATCACACCCTTTACTTCATCATTCCACCAATCACTCCTCTTTCCTCCTGCCCCCACCCTCCTATAACCACAAACTTCTGCCCCCCATTCTAATACTGCATTTTTAAAACTATTCCAACCCTCTTCAACCCCCCACTACTCATCTTTGCACTAGCCCACCTTTCTGCCAATAGTCGCTTATATCTCACCCGAACTTCCTCCTCCCTTAGTTTATACACTTTCACCTCCCTCTTACTTGTTGTTGCCACCTTCCTCTTTTCCCATCTACCTCTTACTCTAACTGTAGCTACAACTAAATAATGATCCGATGTATCAGTTGCCCCTCTATAAACATGTACATCCTGGAGCCTACCCATCAACCTTTTATCCACCAATACATAATCTAATAAACTACATGTACTTTCATTACATGCTACATCATACCTTGTATATTTATTTATCCTCTTTTTCATAAAATATGTATTACTTATTACCAAATTTCTTTCTACACATAGCTCAATTAAAGGCTCCCCATTTACATTTACCCCTGGCACCCCAAATTTACCTACTACTCCTTCCATAACATTTTTACCCACTTTAGCATTGAAATCCCCAACCACCATTACTCTCACACTTGATTCAAAACTCCCCATGCATTCACTCAACATTTCCCAAAATCTCTCTCTCTCCTCTACACTTCTCTCTTCTCCAGGTGCATACACGCTTATTATAACCCACTTTTCACATCCAATCTTTATTTTACTCCACATAATCCTTGAATTAATACATTTATAGTCCCTCTTTTCCTGCCATAGCTTATCCTTCAACATTATTGCTACTCCTTCTTTAGCTCTAACTCTATTTGAAACCCCTTACCTAATCCCATTTATTCCTCTCCACTGAAACTCTCCCACCCCCTTCAGCTTTGTTTCACTTAAAGCCAGGACATCCAGCTTCTTCTCATTCATAACATCCACAATCATCTCTTTCTTATCATCTGCACAACATCCACGCACATTCAGACTTCCCACTTTGACAATTTTCTTCTTCTTATTCTTTTTAGTAATCTTTACAGGAAAAGGGGTTACTAGCCCATTGTTCCTGGCATTTTAGTTGACTTTTACAACACGCATGGCTTACGGAGGAAAGATTCTTATTCCACTTCCCCATGGATATAAAAGGAAAATTAATAAGACCAAGAACTATTAAGATAAAATCAAAGAAAACTCAGATGAGTGTGTATAAATAAATGTGTACATGTATGTGTAGTGTGACCTAAGTGTAAGTAGAAGTAGCAAGACATGCCTGTAATCTTGCATATTTATGAGACAGACAAAAGACATCAGCAATCCTACCATCATGTAAAACAATCACAGGCTTCGTTTTACACTCACTTGGCAGGACAGTAGTACCTCCCTGGATGGTTGCTGTCTACCAACCTACTACCTATAATATATATAATATATATATATATATATATATATATATATTTTTTTTTTTTTTTTTTCAACAAGTCGGTCGTCTCCCACCGAGGCAGGGTGACCCAAAAAAGAAAGAAAATACCCAAAAAGAAAATACTTTCATCATCATTCAACACTTTCACCACGCTCACACATTATCACTGCTTTTGCAGAGGTGCTCAGAATACAACAGTTTAGAAGCATATACGTACAAAGATACACAACATATCCCTCCAAACTGCCAATATCCCAAACCCCTCCTTTAAAGTGCAGGCATTGTACTTCCCATTTCCAGGACTCAAGTCCGACTATATGAAAATAACCGGTTTCCCTGAATCCCTTCACTAAATATTACCCTGCTCACACTCCAACAGATCGTCAGGTCCCAAGTATCATTCGTCTCCATTCACTCCTATCTAACACGCTCATGCACGCTTGCTGGAAGTCCAAGCCCCTCGCCCACAAAACCTCCTTTACCCCCTCTTTCCAACCCTTTCGAGGACGACCCCTACCCCTCTTTCCTTCCCCTATCGATTTATATGCTTTCCATGTCATTCTACTTTGATCCATTCTCTCTAAATGACCAAACCACCTCAACAACCCCTCTTCTGCCCTCTGACTAATGCTTTTATTAACTCCACACCTTCTCCTAATTTCCACACTCCGAATTTTCTGCATAATATTTACACCACACATTGCCCTTAGACAGGACATCTCCACTGCCTCCAACCGTCTCCTCGCTGCTGCATTTACCACCCAAGCTTCACATCCATATAAGAGTGTTGGTACTACTATACTTTCATACATTCCCTTCTTTGCCTTCATAGATAACGTTTTTTGACTCTACATATACCTCAACGCACCACTCACCTTTTTTCCCTCATTAATTCTATGATTAACCTCATCCTTCATAAATCCATCCGCCGACACGTCAACTCCCAAGTATCTGAAAACATTCACTTCTTCCATACTCCTCCTCCCCCAATTTGATATCCATTTTTTCTTTATCTAAATCATTTGATACCCTCATCACCTTACTCTTTTCTATGTTCACTTTCAACTTTCTACCTTTACACACATTCTCAAACTCATCCACTAACCTTTGCAATTTTTCTTTAGAATCTCCCATAAGCACAGTATCATCAGCAAAAAGTAACTGTGTCAATTCCCATTTTGAATTTGATTCCCCATTATTTAATCCCACCCCTCTCCCGAACACCCTAGCATTTACTTCCTTTACAACCCCATCTATAAATATATTAAACAACCATGGTGACATTACACATCCCTGTCTAAGACCTACTTTTACCGGGAAGTAGTCTCCCTCTCTTCTACACACCCTAACCTGAGCCTCACTATCCTCATAAAAGCTCTTTACAGCATTTAGTAACTTACCACCTATTCCATAAACTTGCAACATCTGCCACATTGCTCCTCTATCCACTCTATCATATGCCTTTTCTAAATCCATAAATGCAATAAAAACTTCCCTACCTTTATCTAAATACTGTTCACATATATGCTTCAATGTAAACACTTGATCTACACATCCCCTACCCACTCTGAAGCCTCCTTGCTCATCCGCAATTCTACATTCTGTCTTACCTCTAATTCTTTCAATTATAACTCTACCGTATACTTTTCCTGGTATACTCAGTAAACTTATTCCTCTATAATTTTTACAATCTCTTTTGTCCCCTTTCCCTTTATATAAAGGGACTATACATGCTCTCTGCCAATCCCTAGGTACCTTCCCCTCTTTCATACATTTATTAAACAAAAGTACCAACCACTCCAACACTATATCCCCCCCTGCTTTTAACATTTCTGTCATGATCCCATCAGTTCCAGCTGCTTTACCCCCTTTCATTCTATGTAATGCCTCACGTACCTCCACCACACTTACATTCTGCTCTTCTTCACTCCTAAAAGATGGTATACCTCCCTGGCCAGTGCATGAAATTACCTCCTCCCTTTCTTCCTCAACATTTAAAAGTTCCTCAAAATATTCTCGCCATCTACCTAATACCTCCCTCTCCCCATCTACTAACTCCCCTACTCTGTTTTTAACAGACAAATCCATACTTTCCCTAGGCTTTCTTAACTTGTTTAACTCACTCCAAAATTTTTTCTTATTTTCATTAAAATTTCTTGACAGTGCCTCTCCCACTCTTTCATCTGCTCTCCTTTTGCACTCTCTCACCACTCTCTTCACCTTTCTTTTACTCTCCATATACTCTGCTCTTCTTATAACACTTCTGCTTTGTAAAAACCTCTCGTAAGCTACCTTTTTCTCTTTTATCACACCCTTTACTTCATCATTCCACCAATCACTCCTCTTTCCTCCTGCCCCCACTCTCCTATAACCACAAACTTCTGCCCCACATTCTAATACTGCATTTTTAAAACTATATATATATATATATATATATATATATATATATATATATATATATATATATATATTTATATATATGTATATATATTTATATATGTATATGTTATATATTTATATATATATATGTATATATATATATATATATATATATATATATATATATATATATATACACATGTATATATATAGTAGGTTGGTAGACAGCAACCACCCAGGGAGGTACTACCGTCCTGCCAAGTGAGTGTAAAACGAAAGCCTGTAATTGTTTTACATGATGGTAGGATTGCTGGTGTCTTTTGTCTGTCTCATAAATATGCAAGATTACAGGTATGTCTTGCTACCTCTACTTACACTTAGGTCACACTACACATACATGCACAAGCATATATATACACACCCCTCTGGGTTTTCTTCTATTTTCTTTCTAATTCTTGTTCTTGTTTATTTCCTCTCATCTCCATGGGGAAGTGGAACAGAATTCTTCCTCTGTAAGCCATGCGTGTCGTAAGAGGCGACTAAAATGCCGGGAGCAAGGGGCTAGTAACCCCTTCTCCTGTATATATTACTAAATTTAAAAGGAGAAACTTTATTTTTTTCTTTTGGGCCACCCCACCTCGGTGGGATACGGCTGGTATGTTGAAAGAAGAAGAAGAAGATATGTATATAGTAGGTTGGTAGACAGCTACCACCCAGGGAGGTATTACCGTCCTGCCAAGTGAGTGTAAAACGAAAGCCTGTAATTGTTTTACATGATGGTAGGATTGCTGGTGTCTTTTGTCTGTCTCATAAATATGCAAGATTACAGGTATGTCTTGCTACTTTTACTTACACTTAGGTCACACTACACATCCATATACACGTTTATTTATACACACTCATCTGAGTTTTCTTTGATTTTTATCTTAATAGTTCTTGGTCTTATTACTTTTCCTTTTATATCCATGGGGAAGTGGAATAAGAATCTTTCCTCCGTAAGCCATGCGTGTTGTAAAAGTCAACTAAAATGCCAGGAACAATGGGCTAGTAACCCCTTTTCCTCTAAAGATTACTAAAAAGAATAATAAGAAGAAAATTGTCAAAGTTGGAAGTCTGAATGTGCGTGGATGTTGTGCAAATGATAAGAAAGAGATGATTGTGGATGTTTTGAATGAGAAGAAGCTGGATGTCCTGGCTTTAAGTGAAACAAAGCTGAAGGGGGTGGGAGAGTTTCAATGGAGAGGAATAAATGGAATTAGGTCAGGAGTTTCAAATAGAGTTAGAGCTAAAGAAGGAGTAGCAATAATGTTGAAGGATAAGCTATGGCAGGAAAAGATGAACTATAAATGTATTAATTCAAGGATTATGTGGAGTAAAATAAAGATTGAATGTGAAAAGTGGGTTATAGTAAGCATGTATGCACCTGGAGAAGAGAGAAGTGTAGAGGAGAGAGAGAGAGATTTTGGGAAATGTTGAGTGAATGTGTGGGGAGTTTTGAATCAAGTGTGAGAGTAATGGTGGTTGGGGATTTCAGTGCTAAAGTGGGTAAAAATGTTATAGAGGGAGTAGTAGGTAAATTTGGGGTGCCAGGGGTAAATGTAAATGGGGAGCCTTTAATTGAGCTATGTGTAGAAAGAGATTTGGTAATAAGTAATACATATTTTATGAAAAAGAGGATAAATAAATATACAAGGTATGATGTAGCACGTAATGAAAGTAGTTTGTTAGATTATGTATTGGTGGATAAAAGGTTGACGGGTACGCTCCAAGATGTACATGTTTATAGAGGGGCAACTGATATATCGGATCATTATTTAGTTGTAGCTACAGTTAGAGTAAGAGGTAGATGGGAAAAGAGGAAGGTGGCAACAACAAGTAAGAGGGAGGTGAAAGTGTATAAACTAAGGGAGGAGAAAGTACGGGTGAGATATAAGCAACTATTGGCAGAAAGGTGGGCTAGTGCAAAGATGAGTAGTGGGGGGGTTGAAGAGGGTTGGAATAGCTTTAAAAATGCAGTATTAGAAAGTGGGGCAGAAGTTTGTGGTTATAGAAGGGTAAGGGCAGGAGGAAAGAGGAGTGCTTGGTGGAATGATGAAGTAAAGGGTGTGATAAAAGAGAAAAAGGTAGCTTATGAGAGGTTTTTACAAAGCAGAAATGTTATAAGAAGAGCAGAGTATATGGAGAGTAAAAGAAAGGTGAAGAGAGTGGTGAGAGAGTGCAAAAGGAGAGCAGATGATAGAGTGGGAGAGGCACTGTCAAAAAATTTTAATGAAAATAAGAAAAAATTTTGGAGTGAGTTAAATAAGTTAAGAAAGCCTAGGGAAAGTATGGATTTGTCAGTTAAAAATAGAGTAGGGGAGTTAGTAGATGGGGAGATGGAGGTATTAGGAAGATGGCGAGAATATTTTGAGGAACTTTTAAATGTTGAGGAAGAAAGGGAGGCGGTAATTTCATGCACTGGCCAGGGAGGTATACCATCTTTTAGGAGTGAAGAAGAGCAGAATGTAAGTTTGGGGGAGGTACGTGAGGCATTACATAGAACGAAAGGGGGTAAAGCAGCTGGAACTGATGGGATCATGACAGAAATGTTAAAAGCAGGGGGGGATATAGTGTTGGAGTGGTTGGTACTTTTGTTTAATAAATGTATGAAAGAGGGGAAGGTACCTAGGAATTGGCGGAGAGCATGTATAGTCCCTTTATATAAATTGAAAGGGGACAAAAGAGATTGTAAAAATTATAGAGGAATAAGTTTACTGAGTATACCAGGAAAAGTGTACGGTAGGGTTATAATTGAAAGAATTAGAGGTAAGACAGAATGTAGGATTGCGGATGAGCAAGGAGGTTTCAGAGTGGGTAGGGAATGCGTAGATCAAGTGTTTCCATTGAAGCATATATGTGAACAGTATTTAGATAAAGGTAGGGAAGTTTTTATTGCATTTATGGATTTAGAAAAGGCATATGATAGAGTGGATAGAGGAGCAATGTGGCAGATGTTGCAGGTATATGGAATAGGTGGTAATTTACTAAATGCTGTAAAGAGTTTTTATAAGGATAGTGAGGCTCAGGTTAGGGTGTGTAGAAGAGAGGGAGACTTCTTCCCGGTAAAAGTAGGTCTTAGACAGGGAGGGATGTGTAATGTCACCATGGTTGTTTAATATCTTTATAGATGGGGTTGTAAAAGAAGTAAATGCTAGGGTGTTCGGGAGAGGGGTGGGATTAAATTATGGGGAATCAGATTCAAAATGGGAACTGACACAGTTACTTTTTGCTGATGATACTGTGCTTATGGGAGATTCTAAAGAAAAATTGCAAAGGTTAGTGGATGAGTTTGGGAATGTGTGTAAAGGTAGAAAGTTGAAAGTGAACATAGAAAACAGTAAGGTGATGAGGGTATCAAATGATTTAGATAAAGAAAAATTGGATATCAAATTGGGGAGGAGGAGTATGGAAGAAGTGAATGTTTTCCGATACTTGGGAGTTGACGTGTCGGCAGATGGATTTATGAAGTATGAGGTTAATCATAGAATTGATGAGGGAAAAAAGGTGAGTGGTGCGTTGAGGAATATGTGGAGTCAAAAAACGTTATCTATGGAGGCAAAGAAGGGAATGTATGAAAGTATAGTAGTACCAACACTCTTATATGGGTGTGAAGCTTGGGTGGTAAATGCAGCAGTGAGGAGACGGTTGGAGGCAGTGGAGATGTCCTGTCTAAGGGCAATGTGTGGTGTAAATATTATGCAGAAAATTCGGAGTGTGGAAATTAGGAAAAGGTGTGGAGTTAATAGAAGTATTAGTCAGAGGGCAGATGAGGGGTTATTGAGGTGGTTTGGTCATTTAGAGAGAATGGATCAAAGTAGAATGACATGGAAAGCATATAAATCTATAGGGGAAGGAAGGCGGGGTAGGGGTCGTCCTTGAAAGAGTTGGAGAGAGGGGGTAAAGGAGGTTTTGTGGGCGAGGGGCTTGGACTTCCAGCAAGCGTGCGTGAGCATGTTAGATAGGAGTGAATGGAGACGAATGGTACTTGGGACCTGATGATCTGTTGGAGTGTGAGCAGGGTAATATTTAGTGAAGGTATTCAGGGAAACCGGTTATTTTCATATAGTCAGACTTGAGTCCTGGAAATGGGAAGTACAATGCCTGCATTTTAAAGGAGGGGTTTGGGATATTGGCAGTTTGGAGGGGTATGTTGTGTATCTTTATACGTATATGCTTCTAAACTGTTGTATTCTGAGCACCTCTGCAAAAACAGTGATAATGTGTGAGTGTGGTGAAAGTGTTGAATGATGATGAAAGTATTTTCTTTTTGGGGATTTTCTTTCTTTTTTGGGTTACCCTGCCTCTGTGGGAGACGGCCGACTTGTTGAAAAAAAAAAAAAAAAAAAAAAAAATATATATATATATATATATATATATATATCTGAATATATATATATACATATATATATATATATGTATATATATATATACATACATCTAGGTTTTTCTCCTTTTTCTAAATAGCTCTTGTTCTTTTTTATTTCTTCTATTGTCCATGGGGAAGTGGAAAAGAATCTTTCCTCCGTAAGCCATGCGTGTCGTATGAGGCGACTAAAATGCCGGGAGCAATGGGCTAGTAACCCCTTCTCCTGTATACAATTACTAAAAAAGAGAAGAAGAAAAACTTTATAAAACTGGGTTGCTTAAATGTGCGTGGATGTAGTGCGGATGACAAGAAACAGATGATTGCTGATGTTATGAATGAAAAGAAGTTGGATGTCCTGGCCCTAAGCGAAACAAAGCTGAAGGGGGTAGGAGAGTTTCAGTGGGGGGAAATAAATGGGATTAAATCTGGAGTATCTGAGAGAGTTAGAGCAAAGGAAGGGGTAGCAGTAATGTTAAATGATCAGTTATGGAAGGAGAAAAGAGAATATGAATGTGTAAATTCAAGAATTATGTGGATTAAAGTAAAGGTTGGATGCGAGAAGTGGGTCATAATAAGCGTGTATGCACCTGGAGAAGAGAGGAATGCAGAGGAGAGAGAGAGATTTTGGGAGATGTTAAGTGAATGTATAGGAGCCTTTGAACCAAGTGAGAGAGTAATTGTGGTAGGGGACTTGAATGCTAAAGTAGGAGAAACTTTTAGAGAGGGTGTGGTAGGTAAGTTTGGGGTGCCAGGTGTAAATGATAATGGGAGCCCTTTGATTGAACTTTGTATAGAAAGGGGTTTAGTTATAGGTAATACATATTTTAAGAAAAAGAGGATAAATAAGTATACACGATATGATGTAGGGCGAAATGACAGTAGTTTGTTGGATTATGTATTGGTAGATAAAAGACTGTTGAGTAGACTTCAGGATGTACATGTTTATAGAGGGGCCACAGATATATCAGATCACTTTCTAGTTGTAGCTACACTGAGAGTAAAAGGTAGATGGGATACAAGGAGAATAGAAGCATCAGGGAAGAGAGAGGTGAAGGTTTATAAACTAAAAGAGGAGGCAGTTAGGGTAAGATATAAACAGCTATTGGAGGATAGATGGGCTAATGAGAGCATAGGCAATGGGGTCGAAGAGGTATGGGGTAGATTTAAAAATGTAGTGTTAGAGTGTTCAGCAGAAGTTTGTGGTTACAGGAAAGTGGGTGCAGGAGGGAAGAGGAGCGATTGGTGGAATGATGATGTAAAGAGAGTAGTAAGGGAGAAAAAGTTAGCATATGAGAAGTTTTTACAAAGTAGAAGTGATGCAAGGAGGGAAGAGTATATGGAGAAAAAGAGAGAGGTTAAGAGAGTGGTGAAGCAATGTAAAAAGAGAGCAAATGAGAGAGTGGGTGAGATGTTATCAACAAATTTTGTTGAAAATAAGAAAAAGTTTTGGAGTGAGATTAACAAGTTAAGAAAGCCTAGAGAACAAATGGATTTGTCAGTTAAAAATAGGAGAGGAGAGTTATTAAATGGAGAGTTAGAGGTATTGGGAAGATGGAAGGAATATTTTGAGGAATTGTTAAATGTTGATGAAGATAGGGAAGCTGTGATTTCGTGTATAGGGCAAGGAGGAATAACATCTTGTAGGAGTGAGGAAGAGCCAGTTGTGAGTGTGGGGGAAGTTCGTGAGGCAGTAGGTAAAATGAAAGGGGGTAAGGCAGCCGGGATTGATGGGATAAAGATAGAAATGTTAAAAGCAGGTGGGGATATAGTTTTGGAGTGGTTGGTGCAATTGTTTAATAAATGTATGGAAGAGGGTAAGGTACCTAGGGATTGGCAGAGAGCATGCATAGTTCCTTTGTATAAAGGCAAAGGGGAAAAAAGAGAGTGCAAAAATTATAGGGGGATAAGTCTGTTGAGTGTACCTGATAAAGTGTATGGTAGAGTTATAATTGAAAGAATTAAGAGTAAGACGGAGAATAGGATAGCAGATGAACAAGGAGGCTTTAGGAAAGGTAGGGGGTGTGTGGACCAGGTGTTTACAGTGAAACATATAAGTGAACAGTATTTAGATAAGGCTAAAGAGGTCTTTGTGGCATTTATGGATTTGGAAAAGGCGTATGACAGGGTGGATAGGGGGGCAATGTGGCAGATGTTGCAAGTGTATGGTGTAGGAGGTAGGTTACTGAAAGCAGTGAAGAGTTTTTACGAGGATAGTGAGGCTCAAGTTAGAGTATGTAGGAAAGAGGGAAATTTTTTCCCAGTAAAAGTAGGCCTTAGACAAGGATGTGTGATGTCACCGTGGTTGTTTAATATATTTATAGATGGGGTTGTAAGAGAAGTAAATGCGAGGGTCTTGGCAAGAGGCGTGGAGTTAAAAGATAAAGAATCACACACAAAGTGGGAGTTGTCACAGCTGCTCTTTGCTGATGACACTGTGCTCTTGGGAGATTCTGAAGAGAAGTTGCAGAGATTGGTGGATGAATTTGGTAGGGTGTGCAAAAGAAGAAAATTAAAGGTGAATACAGGAAAGAGTAAGGTTATGAGGATAACAAAAAGATTAGGTGATGAAAGATTGAATATCAGATTGGAGGGAGAGAGTATGGAGGAGGTGAACGTATTCAGATATTTGGGAGTGGACGTGTCAGCGGATGGGTCTATGAAAGATGAGGTGAATCATAGAATTGATGAGGGAAAAAGAGTGAGTGGTGCACTTAGGAGTCTGTGGAGACAAAGAACTTTGTCCTTGGAGGCAAAGAGGGGAATGTATGAGAGTATAGTTTTACCAACGCTCTTATATGGGTGTGAAGCGTGGGTGATGAATGTTGCAGCGAGGAGAAGGCTGGAGGCAGTGGAGATGTCATGTCTGAGGGCAATGTGTGGTGTGAATATAATGCAGAGAATTCGTAGTTTGGAAGTTAGGAGGAGGTGCGGGATTACCAAAACTGTTGTCCAGAGGGCTGAGGAAGGGTTGTTGAGGTGGTTCGGACATGTAGAGAGAATGGAGCGAAACAGAATGACTTCAAGAGTGTATCAGTCTGTAGTGGAAGGAAGGCGGGGTAGGGGTCGGCCTAGGAAGGGTTGGAGGGAGGGGGTAAAGGAGGTTTTGTGTGCGAGGGGCTTGGACTTCCAGCAGGCATGCGTGAGCGTGTTTGATAGGAGTGAATGGAGACAAATGGTTTTTAATACTTGACGTGCTGTTGGAGTGTGAGCAAAGTAACATTTATGAAGGGATTCAGGGAAACCGGCAGGCCGGACTTGAGTCCTGGAGATGGGAAGTACAGTGCCTGCACTCTGAAGGAGGGGTGTTCATGTTGCAGTTTAAAAACTGTAGTGTAAAGCACCCTTCTGGCAAGACAGTGATGGAGTGAATGATGGTGAAAGTTTTTCTTTTTCGGGCCACCCTGCCTTGGTGGGAATCGGCCGGTGTGATAATAAAATAAAATAAAATCTGAATATATTTGGGAGTGGACGTGTCAGCGGATGGGTCTATGAAAGATGAGGCGAATCATAGAATTGATGAGGGAAAAAGAGTGAGTGGTGCACTTAGGAGTCTGTGGAGACAAAGAACTTTGTCCTTGGAGGCAAAGAGGGGAATGTATGAGAGTATAGTTTTACCAACGCTCTTATATGGGTGTGAAGCGTGGGTGATGAATGTTGCAGCGAGGAGAAGGCTGGAGGCAGTGGAGATGTCATGTCTGAGGGCAATGTGTGGTGTGAATATAATGCAGAGAATTCGTAGTTTGGAAGTTAGGAGGAGGTGCGGGATTACCAAAACTGTTGTCCAGAGGGCTGAGGAAGGGTTGTTGAGGTGGTTCGGACATGTAGAGAGAATGGAGCGAAACAGAATGACTTCAAGAGTGTATCAGTCTGTAGTGGAAGGAAGGCGGGGTAGGGGTCGGCCTAGGAAGGGTTGGAGGGAGGGGGTAAAGGAGGTTTTGTGTGCGAGGGGCTTGGACTTCCAGCAGGCATGCGTGAGCGTGTTTGATAGGAGTGAATGGAGACAAATGGTTTTTAATACTTGACGTGCTGTTGGAGTGTGAGCAAAGTAACATTTATGAAGGGATTCAGGGAAACCGGCAGGCCGGACTTGAGTCCTGGAGATGGGAAGTACAGTGCCTGCACTCTGAAGGAGGGGTGTTAATGTTGCAGTTTAAAAACTGTAGTGTAAAGCACCCTTCTGGCAAGACAGTGATGGAGTGAATGATGGTGAAAGTTTTTCTTTTTCGGGCCACCCTGCCTTGGTGGGAATCGGCCGGTGTGATAATAAAAATAAAAATAAATATATATATATATATATATATATATATATATATATATATATATATATATATATATGCAATAAGATCACAGTAAACAGGTGATTTTAAAATATGCAAAACAACCACTGTGAAATATTAGTGAAATTCCAAGAGCTTTCGTGACTACTCACATTGTCAGTGTGAGTAGTCACGAAAGTGGTTGGAATTTCACTACTCTTTCACAGTGGTTGTTTTGCATGCATGCATATATATATATATATATATATATATATATATATATATATATATATATATATATATATATACATATATATATATATATATATATATATATATATATATATATATATATATATATATATATATATATATATATATATATTATATATATATATATATATATATATAGGCTAGGCCATTTGTTTCCCAAGCAGAGCTTCACAATGCTTCCTCCATCATCAGTAGACCTAATTGAAGGTTTATTACAACTGAGATTCACCAGCATTTCTTAGAGTCAGTTGAAGCTTGAGGTCAGTTACACCTCAAACA